>NC_072477.1:61562572-61645072 GCF_027574615.1 Eptesicus fuscus
ATCAGTCTACAAACACAAAATTGTCAATAAGATTCTTTTAAACATAGATTTCTATCCTTTTATAAATGAAGTACTGTGTTCCAATCACTTTTTTTCCCTCTGTTGATTGGGGGTAGTATGATAGGCACCAAAACAAATCAAAAGTAAGGTACCAGAACATGATACATACCTCAACTATATTTTATCAAGGGAGTATTTTAAAGTTTCACTAAAAAGTAATCACCAATAACTTCTATAGATTGTACCAATGCCAATTTCCTGGTTTTGATATTTGAGGTTATGTGAGTTCTATAAAGTGTTACTTTTAAGGAAATTGGGTGAAGGTACATAAGACCTTTCTGTGCTATTTTTTCAAATTCCTGTTAATCTAAAATTATTTCAAAATAAGAGGTCTTAAAATGTCTGCTTCTATTTGTTTTATACTTTTTTGTTTTTACTTATTTTTACTTTTTAAATAAAAATATTTTATTAAACAAATTGGTTATATTAGTTTCAGATGCATGATATATGATTTGACATTTTTATACCTTACAATGTGATCACCTCACTAATCCTAGTAATCATCTGTCACCATTAAATTTATGAAAATATTATTGACTATATTCTCATTTCCCTTTTAACCCATCCCTCACCCCTTCCCTTCTGGTCTCTGTTTCTCTGTTTCTATGAATCTGTTTTTGTTTTGTTTGCTTTTCTTTTTTTAGATCTCACATATAAATGAAACCATAGAGTATTTGTCTTTCTTTGCCTGACTTATTTCACTTAGCATAATACCCTATAGATCCATCCATTATGTGTTTGGGTTTTTAATAATATTTCAACTGAAAAGAGAATTCTAATCAAGTCAGAAAGCCACTTCTTCACAAAACAGCACTCAAAGACACCTAGTCTCTGTCAGTTTGAAACACTGTACCCTGGTAACCCTCACTACTGAGTCTCAGTGGGAGCACAGCCAGGCCGTGCAGTCATTCAAAACAAGGCCCAAGGTGATTTGTAAACTGACCGTTATGTTTAGGGCTGCTTGTTTTCCGATGTGGTCTCAGTCCGTCAGACTGCTATACTAAAAATTCCACAGACTGGGTAGCTTATAAACAGCAGAAATGCACCTGCCACAGTTCTGGAGGCTCGGAGTCCATGATGAGGGTGCCCGCAAGGTCAGGTTCTGATGAGTTGAGAACCCTCTTTCAGGTTGCAGACTGAGACTTCGCATTACAACCTTATGATGTCGGAAGCAGAGAGCGGGAAGCAAGCTCTCTGGTGACTCATGTAAGGGCACTCATCCCACTCATAAAGACATCACCTTCATGACCTCATCAAATCCGAAGTACCTCTGCAAGGTCCCACCTCTTAATAGCACTTTGGGGGAGTGGGGTTCAATAGATGGATTTTGGAGGGACACACACTTTCAGTTTATAACTGCTATCATTTCTTTAGGAAAGCACAGCTACTCACTACTCTGGGATCTAGAGTTTTTGTTTTGTTCTTGACACCAGTAGCCTGTTCTGCTCTTCTCCATGACTACACACTGGCTGAATGCAAAATTACCAGGTAATCAAAGGCTTTCCTTAATGCCCCTGTTCTTTCCTCCGAACCACATAGTTGTTTGTGCTTGAGCATATTCTACAGCCGAAGAAGGAAGAAGCAAAGCACATCTGATAAGCAGCCATATTCAAAGGCAAAGCTTCAGACCCCCAGTGGCTGGGCAGCGGAGCTTTCTCCCACTGCAATGGACTCAGAGCATGGCAGCAATCGCCGCGGTATCTGCTGTCAGTGAAGTTACTAGGATAGGTGTATTTTAAGTGCAGGGTGGGGATGAACTTCAGTGACTCTCATGTCTTTGACAATCACTGCAAATCAAGGCATCGTAACCTGACAGCAAGAATTAGCCTGTGGGATGTTAGTTCCACACCATGCTCTCTGCTCTGCGTTTTCTTAAGAGCTCACAGAACATTTTCCACATGGCATCCCGCTATGTGACTTCCTTTCCTGCTGTATCTATAACTGGTTGATACAGCTCAAGCCTTTCAATTTGCAGTTGCTCCTTGCTTTATAATAAAGATTGTTGCTTTCTGCTTGGTTAGGCTCCTGATCTGGTGTTATTCCCACAGGCTTCTGGCATCCCTTTGTTAGAGCCCACATTTCTTAGATTTTTCCTAGTTATTTCTGCTCCAAATTCACAGCCATGTGGGTGCTAAAGCCATTCATATGAGACAGGCTGCTTCTTTATTAGCAGTAGGGGACCACACTGGAAGGACAGGTTCTCTTTGCTGTGATTCAATAGCCCTTCTCTCCCTATATCACCCACCCTGCTGCCTCCGAGGCTCCTAGAAATCACTGCTTCTGCTTGTTCAGATACGCCTGCCTTTGGGGGATTAGGACTATATCCTTGCACACACACACTTGGTTTAATGTTTCCCAGACAGATGTCTCCTAACCTTCCAACAAGGTAAAACTAAATTCTTATTGGGATTTTGGTAGTGATTATAAATAATATGCTATCAGTGCTATAGGAGGTACCTCCCGAATTGTCTCACTTTCTGTCTCTCTTTGGTATTCATTTCCTACATTTGCTGAGGCTGGCATAATAGGTCATTTTGGTCAACAAGACACTCTCGGGCATCCTTGCAGTGGTACAACTTGTTCCTTGATATCATGGTTCTTCCCCCAAACAACGCTAATAGTGTGACAGGAAAACCTAGCACCGAGAAAGGAGGGCAGGACTGTAGTCATCCGCGTCATTGACCTCACCTGTGAAACTGCATTCCTGGAGGCTGGTAAGAGGGGAAGAACCACACACAGATCTACCCTAAGGTTAGAGTTACTTTCCCACTGAATTCTTCACAGGTAAAATATTTCAATGGAGGCGAGATGACACACAGGGCTGGAATAAAAATAGCATATTGCAGTAGAAGTTTCTTCAGCTTCATGATTTCCAGTGAGGGCTCAAGGCTGCAGTGACATTGCAAGCCCTGTTCATGCTACACTAATGACTTTTTTTATTGTTTAAGGCATTACAAATAGAAGTACATAGGTCTCTTTTTTTTTCCCCACTGACCTCCCCCCGGCCTCCCCTACTCCCTGGCACCTACCCTTGTCTTCTCTCCCTCAGTGTCTTGCATCTGTTGGTTGTGCTTATATGCGTGCATACAAGTCCTTCTGTTGATCTCTTACCGCCCCTCAACCCTCCCCTGCCTTCCTGTTGTAGTTTGACAGTCTGTTTGATGTTCCTAATACCACATGATCTCACTCATTTATGGATATTATAGAACATTACAAATTGTTGAACAAAAATAGACAGAGGCAAAGAAGCATACACTAATGACTTTTATACTTGAGGCTTACATCTCTATCTAGAAGAAATTATACTAACATTTAATCATACAGTTTAAGGGAATTTTTAAACATTGGGCTCTTGCAGTTCTTCAAACAGACTTGAAATCAGGGAGGCAATCTCCACAGCTGAGGTGGAAGAGCAGATTCAGTGTCCAAGTGTTTCTGAATACTAGTACACCCCTACTAGTACATCTAGTTGTTCAGCATTCCAGAATACCTTTTTCACCCCAGAGAATACAGCCTTCCCACATCTAAATGGTGACCGTGTTATTTCATTCTGTATCTCCACTGTGCCCCCTGAGTTCTCAAAGAAATATATATTCAGCCCTTCACTTATCTCTACAAAACTGAAGAAAATGGATAGTCCAGTAGTCACTGTGTAATCCTCTCAGTGATGTTGGTGCTAAGGAACTCATTAAAATATAATCCTTAGAAGCAGCCAGGTGGAATGGATGAATAATTCCACAGGAGGAAAGTGCAAAGTAGAATAGATGCTGAATTCTACAGAGAAATATACATCTGACCTCTAGGCCCACAGGGAAAAAATGTCTCAGTTCTATTACCTTCTCCACAAATACTCTTGCTTTCTTACCCATTTCCTCTTTCTCCTTCATGCTCCCAGACATCAAAGAGACCATTTTATCAAGACTTGCTAGTAAATCTCTACAAAAATTTAATAACCCTTTTCTTTTAAATAAACTTATTTCAAAAACGATTCTCCACTCCCCTGAGAGGTTAGTGGATCCAGTGGGAATTGGTTTCTCTCGAGCCATTACTCCATTTTCCTTGAAAGAAGCACCCCAATCAGTTCAAAGAAGCCTCATACAATGGCTCCTGATGCAATCCTCTTCTCATACTTCCTAGTCCTTATTACAGTTCGGGATGGACATGGGATCCAGTTCTATTCAGTGACATGCCTGCTGAGGCGGAGGTGGGGCAATGTTCAGGAAAGCTTTTGCCTATGCTTTCCTAACTAAAGGGGACAAACTTCCTGATATAACTTTATCCCTTTCCCCCTCTTTCTGCTTGAAAGCAGATATAAAATTAGTACTGCCACAGTCATCTTGTGGTCATGATGTGAAAACATTAAGAACTGGCCAGATTAATCACAGAGATCCCAGCTCTGGTATCATAAGCCACCAAAAAAAAAAAAAAAAAATGCAATCAGCTGCATCCCTTAAGACATTTTGCATGTAGAAATAGCATTCATTTTTTATCTTTTTTTATTTTTTAGGAACAGTTTATTGTTAGTCATTTTATGTTTAACTCCATTTGGATAGTTCCTGGCTATTTCCTAGGAAAGAATACAAAGCAAAGTAAAGAGAGGTTCAGATATTAATGGTATACTTTCATCTACAAATGTCTAGGAAACAAATAAAAATCTATTAAGTGGAAACATTCAGAAAAGAATCAATTGAGATATTTTTAGTGTGTTAGTCCAACTAACACTTCATATGTCCAACAACAGAGTAAGGAATTTGCTGGGTTCTGAATGCTCTGTTCCCTCAAAATTGGTGCTGAAATCTCTGTATCACATATGATGGTATTTAGGAGGTGGGGAATTTGGGGGTCTGTTTAGGTTATGACTCTGTAGCCCCCATAAATGGGATTAATGCTCTTACAATGGAGATCCTACAGAGCTCTCTTGCCTCCTTCACCATCTGAGGACACAGTGAGAATGTGTCAGTTATGAACTAGGAAGAGGGCCCTTCCAGAGGAGCCATGCTGGCACCTAGATCTTGGACTCCCCAGCCCCCAGAACTGTGAGGAACCAATTTCTCTTATTTATAAGCCATGCAGTCTGTAGTATTTTGTTAAAGTAGCCCAAATGAGCTAAGACAGAATTGATTATGCTTTCTACATCAAAATCACTACAAATTACTTGTTTCATGTAAGTCGCTATGCTATTCAGTTTATATGCATTTGTTTTATTTTTTTTCATTGCTTGAGTTCCTCTTCTATTTTTTTTATTGATTAAGGTATTACATATGTATCCTTATCTCCCCATTGACCCCTCCACCTCCCCGCTCATGCCCTCACTCCCTCCCCAGTGTCTGTGTCCATTGGTTATGCTTATTTGCATGCATACAAGTCCTTTGCTTGACCTCTCCCCCTTCCTCCCACCTTTCCCTGCCTTCCCTCTGAGGTTTGATGGTCTGATCGATGCTTCTCTGTCTCTGGATCTGTTTTTGTTCATTATTTAATGTTAGAAGCCAAATGGCTCCTAAATGAATGATACAGCATGCCTTTTGTTTAAAGGATTAAACAATCAGAGACCAGTCCAGATAATTCAATAATATATAATCATTAGAGGACACCCAGCTTAGTTAGGGATAAACACCATCAGAACCTGGCCAATTCAAGATCCTCTCAATAAAGTTGGAATGTAAATAAATGAAAGGAAAGAAAGATTGAATTACCTGTTTAGAGTCTTCTACCTCATAAATGACTTGACTTAGAATGGGCTCTTTAAGACAATTATTGCCTAACTAAGCACTTAAATATTCTATTATTTTGTAATTAACCCATGAAGGTCCCTCAGTTTTCTAGTATTTTGTAGGAGAGATGATGGGCACTATGCCCAGCTTGATATTCCAAAGATGTGGGATCTCTGGCCTTTTGATTAACTCAATATAGAACAGAAGGGGTTGCAACTAGGAAGTTTATTCCTGTTTCCTCTGTGTCTCTCCCAGACTACAGGTTTCATCTTTCTCACCATAACCTCCTTGAATTATCATTTCTGCCCTTCCACAGTCATTTTCAAAAAAAAAAAAACATCAGTCAAAAGATGAATCTATATATGTAAAAGCCCAGTGGCCGAACAGCGGAACAACCAGAATGACTGGTCGACCAGTCACTATGATGCACACTGACCACTAGGGGGCAGACACTCAACACGGGAGCTGCCCCCTGGTGGTCAGTGTGCTCCCACAGTGGGCTGATCCCCACAGGCCACACCCCCCTCCAGTGCATGAATCTGTGCACCAGGCCTCTAGTGTGGTAATAAAGTGAACATTCACTGTCTGCCTCCCTGTCTCTTACCCTTTGCTCAAGAATTGGATGGGGACAGAGGATAAGAGCAAGGATAAGAAAATACTGAGAACAGAAGATAAACTACATTTCCCTTTCCCCAGAGGCTGGGAAAGTCAGGAAGAATCTGTGTAAAACAGGAAATAAGTAAGAGGAGATGTTGGGAGGAAGAAGGAGGTGAGAAATTATAGTGTCTTCTGCATTTGGGGGAGGTAGAGTTTCATGAAGATAAAGAATTAAAGAGATGACAGGGGATGCTAAGAAATTTTTCTGTGAACTATTTGTTTGGAAAATCTTCTAATTTTAAGGATTTCAAGAAAATATTTGGGTTATTCCTAATTTCATTTTGGGAACTAAATTTGTTTTCCTTAATACAAAAACCTTTTTTATTTATGAAACAGGATTATATGGGCTTATTATAATACATGTATATTTTAAAATTAAATATATAGATAGATACATTAAATAGTAATTAATGGCCCAGGCCAATACGTAAAGTATACATGTAAGGAAATTTTCCAAACTCATGAAGAAATGCAAAAAGTAACCATTAATAGAAATATCAAAAAGAACTAGAATCTTAGAATGTCACAGATGAAGGAATGATATAGGTTAACATGTGCATTGTACCAATAAAGAAGCTGAGGCCAAAACAGGTTAATAGACTTGTCCAAAGTTATTCCCAAGCTTTGCCCCCAGTTCTATGTCATGGTCCCCTTGATCTCCTGCTTGCAATAACCTCAGATTGGCCATCAATTTAGGACTCAGGCTTACATTGTATACACTTTAGACCAATGGGAGCCACAAGAAACCATGAGTGACATTTACTTCAAGAAGAACAGAAGAAGTAAATTACAGGGAAAACATAGTTGAATGTGGTTAATGACACCTGCCAACAGCAAAGGGAACATGCACTCATCTGTCATGACACCAGGAAATGAAACTAAAAGCAAGACAAAAGTGTTCTCCAGGTGCCGTCATCCAACCTGGTTCTCCAGGGAACAAAAATGCTGGCTGTGCAAGTCTGCAAATGAAACAGCGGAGCAAGTGTGCAAAATGGGCCTCTGTGTCTGGCCCTTATGGCCCCCCAAACTTGCACCCTGTGTAAATCTCTAGATGCAATAAAATGCTGGGATAGACTAATAGTAAAATATGGCATTTGCCTGATGAAACAGATATTGGCAAATGAGAAGGGAATCCCTAGCTCCTTTCAGTCAACATAGAGCCTCAAGATCTATATGCTTTAACCGTAAAATACAGAGCAAATCCAGAAGGAGAACTGAAGATACACAAGCACTAAATCCATATTCCTATGGTGCTAGGCAAGATGAATAAGACAGAGCCCCTGCACTCATAATGATCATTTTATGAAACTATGAACATGAAAGAAAAGTAAGATCTCTCTAGCACTGATGACATCATGGGAGCCGAGGCCTACCTTTCATAGGATGAGGGAAGGGATTTCTCTATTTGAAATATGTGCAAGAGATTTCTATTGGCGCTCAGAAGCACTCCTTTATAGGGTTTTTCAATGCAAGACTGTTGATCTGCATATAGATTTCTGCAGAGCTCCAAGTTTATTATTTTCCAGCGTATCCAATATTTACTGATCACCTCCTATTTGTCGGGTACTATGTTAGATGCTGAAAATTTTCAGTTATAGTTTAAATGATATCCTGTGTAGACAACTGCATTTCAATTAGTACATTTAGACTTCTCTTCTCTGCAATAAGGCGAATCAGACAACCTGAAAGTCTTCCAAGAATAAAGCACCTAAAAATACAACCTAACAGCCATTAAAATTCTTAGCTGAGCTCACAAAAGCAAAAAGAAAACGGGGGACTGAGTCCTGAACAATAAACTGTGGGTGGGAGTGATTGTCCCTAAATATATACTATTCACTCTCTTATAAGCTCTCTCTCACCAACAATGTATATGGAAGAAAAAGAAACTGGGGAAACCATGTGATGGAAAATATCTGAATCCCCAAATCACTGACTATTGAAGAGCTCCCAAGAGAGGTGCTCAATATATTTTGGATTATACATGAACAATAAACTTGGACTTTGTTAAACCTCTAAGATATTGGGGTCATTTGTTATAGAAGGTGGCATTAATTACTGATATAAAGTTTACCTAAACTTGCAATTTGATTTTCCTAAAAAATAGGAGTTGAGACCACGAGCCTTTGTGAGAAAGTGATACAAAGCTAGGACCCACAAATAATATTCACATCAACTAGAAAAGATGAAGACTAGAAATAGTCCAGCATAAGGGGACAATAACGAGGCTTATTTTTCTCTACTTGGCTCTGTCTGGAGGAAAAAGAATGACAACATCCAAGACTTTCTCAAGAATTTGATATCCTGGATCTGGACCTCACATGGGTTTGGAGTTCAAATGTGTACTAACCAAATGAAACAGGAATATCCAAGTTAAAATTAACGTAAAATAAATTTAAAACGCGTCTCAGGCACATGAAAATATAAATACTTGATAGAATAACAAAACTTTGTCCCTCTCCCTTTCACAAATGACCCAAGCATGACATGAAAAGCATCCAGCTTGCTCACCTATATTTTTAAATTTATTGGGGAGACATTGGATAATAACATTCTATAGGTTTCAGGTGTATCATTCTATAATCCATCATCTGTATATTGTATTGTGTGTTTACCACCCAAATTCTAGTCTCCTTCCATTACCATTTATCCCCTCTTTACTCTCTTCTACCTCCTTCCATCCCCTTTCCCCCTGGTAATCACCATACTGTCTGCTTCTTGAGGAAGTCAATCTGAGGTCATATGGAACCATGAGAACAAACAAAAGTCAGTTTAATAAATAATTAAGCAGAATTTTATAAAAGAAAAATGTGTCAATGGGAAAAAATTTCAAAGAAAATAATTACTATCAGATTTTTTACAACTGAAAAGAAAATTTGGGAAAACTGGGAAAATTAATGGCAATTAGGAAAACATATGAAAGTATTACCAAGACCATGTGTGTTGGATACCTTTTTGTTTGCCCATCTAGATCCACCTTATACCATTCTCCACCCTGTTCCTTGCCTTGAGATGCTGACCTGTATTATAGGGAAACCAACCATCCCAGTAATTGCCCAGGATAATCCCCTTTGCAAGCCTATGACTGGGATTCACCAGAGTCTTGTCAGATTCGTAAACCTATGTTCTTCACACTCTACTACCCGAGGGTTAGGATTTATTTTCTTATTGACAAACATGACTTTTTGTGACTATGATGTTCCTTTATTAAAAAAAAAAAAATATATATATATATATATATATATATATATATATATATATATATATTCTTTGAATATTTTTGGAATTTAGTTCTAGCTTCTATTTAAAATTAAACCATTCTGCTTGTATTAGTCTTCTTATTTACAGGAGTATTGCAATTTTTAAATATGATGACATTATACTTATTTGACAACTTCAAGTATCTGAAATATTTTAAAAACAAATAAATTAACAAAAATGGTACCAAATGAATGATACAAAGCATGTTACCTAAGATAAGAAGTCAGTTCCTTATCCAGAATTCATTGACACTTACCCTAAACTTTTAGTAAGTATGTATAGTGATTTTTGATTTCCCAACTCACCAAAGGTTAAAAACCTCAAATTAGAAAATGGAGGAAAGAGGTGTTACAGGTGGGTTGAGAATCACATAAAAATACAAATTATTGCTGAATGAGAAGATGAAAAAAATACCAAGATAGATACAAATATTTAGCAAATGGTAGCATGTTAATTTTATATTATGGAGGAACAGGTATTCATTTATCCCTTTATTGGAAAGTGTTACATGTTCCATAAACTCTATACCTAAATGCATCATTGTAATAGTAGCTGGGGTTTATAAAAACTATGAACCATTTAAACAAAGAAGTCAAAAGTGAATTACAGAATATAAGAGCTAGGAAATATCTGAGAAATGCATCATTGACTTAAAGCTCTCATTCAAAACACTTCGTCTCAGAGAAGTGAAGTAACTGCCCAAAGCAGCACAGCCTCACCTGCGGAGCGGTCAGAGGTAAGAAAATAACTCAGTGGCCAGAGTGCTCACTGCGCGGTGTTCCTTTTCCAGCTGCATTTCCCAGTGAGGCTGCTATTTAGCAAGGGCATTACACACTGGTCAGTCTTCATGAAGATTACCTTTAAAATAAAAAGTTATTTCTTTTGTATATGGGAACTTTAGAAGCA
Source organism: Eptesicus fuscus (assembly GCF_027574615.1). Taxonomy (NCBI): domain Eukaryota; kingdom Metazoa; phylum Chordata; class Mammalia; order Chiroptera; family Vespertilionidae; genus Eptesicus; species Eptesicus fuscus. The sequence continues at coordinate 61,573,165 of NC_072477.1, forward strand.
GAAAGTTCCTATTCTCTTTAAAAATCACTTCTGTTGAATACCTCAGACCCTTAGGAAATGAGGTAAGTGTGCTGTCGCTGTCTGCTAAATTTTGAACGACCATGAACAAATAGGTCATCCATTTCTTGCTCCTTTTAACTTATCTTGATGGGCCTCTGTTATGGAAGGAAATGAGATGGATAATTTGTACTGAGCAATGCACACTTTGGTCCTTTGAAATAGATGGAGGTGACTTAATTTTCTCACAGCAGTCTGGGGGTGCCAATTAGAAATGAAGAAAAGGTCAAGGTGAGAAAACAGAAATGATTAAAATAAAGGGAAAATTAACCTGAGTGCCATAGACTCATCACTGAAGCCAAGCAGGATGGGAATCACATCGATATGAAATAGAAGGAAATACAGGAGAGGAGACAGACACCAAGAAGTACAGAATAAATTAGGAAAGCTAGATTATTTCTTGAATATCTGAGACTATTATAAAGGCATGAGTAATTTCTTTTTAAAGGGAACAATGGAAAAAAGGAAGAGAGGGAGGGAGGGAGGGAGGAGTTAGTCTTCCCTTATGCCCTCCTCTGAGTACCCTCCCCAAGGAAAGCCCTGTTCTACTGTGCTTCTCTCCAAGCCCTGCCTTCTCGCCCTGCTGCAACATAGAGATTTGAGGTGTTAGCGAAAGGACCCCTGGCCAGAAATGTCATCAGAGGTAGGAGCACCTGCCCAAGTGCTCTGGCTCTGATCAGCCCTCCCGCTTTTTTCCACAGTGTGTAGTTTAGTAGAGTCACTTACAACTCAAGCAGCAGCCAGGGAAGAAAGAGAGAGAAAGAGAGAGAGAGAAAGAGAGAGAGAGAAAGAGAGAGAGAGTGAGAAAGAGAGAGAGAGAGAGAGAGAGAGAGAGAGAGAGAGAGAGAGAGAGAGAGAGAGAGAGAGAGAGGATAGGGAGATGAAAAGAGAATACATGAGTAGGAATTTAGATCCTACACCACTTCAAGCCCTAGGTATAATGTTCAAATACATAAGGTAGGCTTGATTAAAAGCAATCAGCTATTCAAAAATAGCCTAATTGTTCAAACAGATAATCAATCTGTTTTCTTCTGCAGTTTTAATTTCTCAATCTTGATCCACAGGTTTATTTCATCCTAAATTATCTCCTAGTTTGTTTTTTTTTAATTTATCTTTATTGTTGAAAGTATTACAGATGTCCTCTTTTTCCCCCCCCATTGACTCATCCACCTCACTTCCACCCCCTCCCCAGGACTTTACAGCATAATTGTGTGTCCATGAGTTATGCATATAGATTCTTTGGTTAATCTCTTCTTGTTCCCCCATCCCCTAAAATTTCTCAATCTGTTGCATGCTTCAATGTCTTGATCTATTTTATTCTTCAGTTTATTTTGTTCATTAGATTCCATATGTAAGTGAGATTGTGTGATAATTGTTTTACTCTGACTGATTTATTTCATTTAGCATAATACTCTCCAGGTCCCTCCATGCTGTGTCAAAGGGTAAGAGATCCTTCTTTTTTACAGCTGCAAAGTATATCTTCTATATTTTTAAAAAAGGACTAACAACTTTGCTTTCTTTCTTTTAATGCCATACTTTCAGGAAAAAACTCTCTGAGATATACTCTTTCTTAATGGTCTACATCCATGTTCTGACTCTTCTTTTATTTCTGAAGCATTAACACCTGCTTTTGCTTCTGATTGTATAGTGTCTTCTTAGACCTTACTCCACTAGCCCCTTCAACAGAATGATAATATGGGTATGCCCTTTTTCTTGAAGCCCTTTCTTAATTTCTATTAATTGTCCTTTCTTCTCATTCAACTCCTATCTCCTTGGTTACTCTTTCTCAGTCAATTCTAGGACTCCTCTTGCTTACCACCTATCAGTGCCAAAGTTATCTAGAGTCTGGTCCTTTGCTTTCTTCTACTATCACCTCATTCTCTCAACGCTGAACAAATTCTTCAGGGTAACTTCATCCACATGCTGATAGGAAGATGCTTCAAACATTTCAAGTTTCACTCAGGACAAAGTTCAGAGGAAAAAGAGAACCATCTTTTCCTGTGATTCTTTTTAATAAGTGGATAAATGTTTCCCTAAAAGATAGCTAACAGATTTCCTGTCCCACTTAATTGGCCCAAAATGGGTCACATGTCAACAAATATTTTTTGGACCAATGACAGACAAGAAAGGTAGAATTTCTGTGGTGGCTAATATGAATAGTCTGGAGAAGGGATATTTGTCAGGGTCCTAGCAGGTGGGCCTAATAAAGAACATTTTGCTGCAGTGTGACTAAGTGTAGGGAAACCACATGGATAGTGCAGTTCCCTGGGTCTGGATTATAAGGTGCCCATTAAAAGGGCAGAGAGGTTTACTGGTGTGAAGGGGAAAAGGGAGAAAGCTGAGTGAGGAGTACATCTCAGTAGATGTGTGGTCTTTGGCATAAATGTTTTTTATGTAATTTGTTGATCTTTTGCATTTTGATTTTTAATGTGATGTATCCAGCATATAAATGTACTTTAGTTTTAATAGTCTGTCTATGGATTTTCTTGTGAGTGTGTGTGTGTGTGAGTGTGTGTGTGTGCATGCACGCTTGCATATGCTTCTATACCTTATTATATCATCTATAAATAATCACACGTTGTCTTATCCTTCCAATCTATACACATCTTATTGCTTTTTCTAAAATTATTGAATTGACAAGAATATCTGTGCTATATTGAAAAGTGGCATGATAGCAGGTACCCATGGCTTATTCCAACTTTAAAGAAAATACATCTAAATTGTCTCCATTCTGTTTGCTATTTTCTGCCAGTTTTATTAGATAACCTCATCGTCATCTTTGTATTCCCAGTGGCTCTTCTTAGTTTAATTCCTAATTATTTCTCCCCAGGAATATTGCAATAGCCTCCTAACTAATTTATCTGTCTCCAGCCTCATCCCCCACCAATTCATCTTCCGCATTGTGATCAAGGTAACATTTATAAAATGCAAATATGATCATGACTCCACATGCTTAAAATTCTTCTCCAACCCTGCAAAATGTGTAAAACACATAAGTCCAGGTTCCGGGTGAAAAAATAAATGTCAACTCCCCTATATTAATCAGAACTTCATCTTACATAACTTGTTGTTACTTAGAAGAGTATGTGTTTCCAGCAAAATGAGAATACATTAATGTTTACCAGAAAAGTTCTGTGCCCTCTGAAGTCTATTGCCACTGCCCTTCACAAAAAGCCTTCTAGGGGTAGGGGCTTTGCGTAAGATTTATCTCCTCTATTTTCCCCAAGAACCCCTCTGCCCCCTCATCACAAATTATACCCCCATCACCTGTGTATCACAAAATCTTTACTCCACTGCTGACAAAATTCAGTTTTCAAATGGATCTTGGAGGGTACTCTTACATAAAATATTTTTTTTCTTTCTCAGTTTTACTGTGATATAGTTGGCATACATCACTGTATAAGTTTAAGGTGTGTGTACAGCATAATGGTTTGACTTATACACATTGTGAAATGCTTACCATATAACTTTAGTTAACATGCATCATTTCATATGGACACAATAAAAAGTAAAAGACAAAAAACAAAAACAAAATTTATTCTCCTTGTGGTGAGAATTTTTAGGATTTACTCTCTTAATAGCGTTCATATCACAATGCTAACTATAGTCACCATGCTTCACATTACATCCCTAGTATTTAAATAAGTACTTATAAGTTCTTAAAACTGGAAGTTTCTGCATTTTGACCTGATAGGCTGTTATTCTGGTATGCAAGGGAATTTTTATATGACAGCAGCCCAGCCATGAGCTAATGAGTATTCCCTCCTTTCTTTCTTGGTTAGCAACATAATTTTAGATTAAATTCTATATTTTTGGTCTTATTTTGCACAATATCCCTTTTCTAGCTTAAACTATTTTCACAATCCCTTTTTGTATGTCAAATTTCTGTAATATCAACATATGGACATTTCCGTAACAAGGTATGCTAGGTTAGCCTTCCTTTATTTTTGTATGTGTGTTTCCCATGCCTGGATTCTTCTTTCCTTTGAAAATTTATTCTCTTTTAAACCTCAGTTCCTACATCATTTCTTCCAAAATTTTCCAACCCCAGCGAGTATAGTTTCTCTATATTTACAGTGTGTATAATTTCTCTACATTTATACATTTTACTTTACTTTTTTCCTATATTATCACTTCTTCTTTGAGACTGGCACATACAACTTGACTCAGAAGTGACTTGCAATAGTTTTTGATGAATAAATGAATGAGTGCATGAATATCTCAATGAGTATTTTTGAGGCCCAGATCTGGCACAGTTCTTGGCACATGATCAGTATTCTGTACATGTTTCCTTCCCGTTGGTTCCCTGGTCAAGAGCATCAGGTCTCTTTTATCCAAAGCCATCCCAAGAAGACCACCAAGGGGACTTTAGAGACAAAACAGCCTCAGCGACTCAGAGTCATATCAAACAGAAATTAAAATTGCGATCCAATTCTTCATCTGGCTGTGCATTACTGCACCTTTATTCTTCTGAGGAATGAGAATAAGACAGCCTAATGCACATCTGATGCTTTTGCCACTGCCAAGGAGCTCTCACTTCAGAATCATCCGATTAGATAAGGTAAGAGCTCAGAGCAGGAAATGCTACCTGGCCTTAATGTGGGACTGAGAGTATCCTGAGCAGCAATATTGGGGAGAGGTGGGCAGAGAGGGATGGGCTGGGGAATCTATCAAGAGCTAAGAGATAAAGTTTCTGACTCTGCATTAGCTTTGAAACAAGGAGAAGCAATAGCCAAGTGTTTTACTAGATGAAGTATGCTAAAGTACCTCATTTAATTATCACAACAGGCCTGCAAAATCAATATTATTCCCATTTTTATTCCCATTTTATAAATGAAGATCCTAGGGCTGAGTAAAATTAACTCATTTAGTGAAGGTTAGTATAGTAACTTTCTAGGCCACGATAAAAAAATTAGGTCTAGCCCAATAAATTCATTGTTTTATAGTTGTTATATTTTTAACCCTGATTTACAACACACTTTTGCCTGCAAGCAGAAATGGCTTTAATTCACACCATCCCAACAGCCACTCCACTCCCCAACGTGCCTTACCTGACAGCATGTTGCAGTGCAATACACCAAGCTACTTCTATAAAATTGGGAACCCTGCAAGCATGTAATACCATATGTCATACAAACTGACCACCCACCTCTCACATACCAAGAAGTAAGAACAAGAGCAATTAGACTGTGGTGATTGATGTCAGACTAAAGAAAAGAGGCGAGGTGGTATGATACTTTTAAAAAAGAGTAGCTTTAGTTAAAAACAACCTGAATCATACTTTAAGCTAAACTGTAATTTCTGTAATTTGGTGAATAAAAAGGAAATTAAACTCTTATTCATATCCAGTTCAAAAAGGTTTTGATTGTCATATTATATTTTTATGTTGCATAGAAATATAAAATTGGGAATTCATTCCAGATTTGCAATGGTAATTCAAGGCTGTCATGTGAAAGAGATGTTTGACGTGTTTTGCTTGATCCCAGTGGCAGAACTAAGACCAATGAATGGAAACTTCAGGGCATAAGAAAACACTCTGCATCAGATAGAGTTGTTCAAAGATGGAATGAGTGGCTTCCAGTGGGGCAACGGGCTCAGAGATACTTAAGAATACTAGTACATGGGGGCAGCACTTAGCTGGGGTGTTTCAATAAGACCAAAGACTCCCGTGAGATTGGGTTAAATGATCTTTGGGGCCTTTCCCCACCTATACTTCTTTGGTTTCAGAACAGGTGAAAGGTGAATTTCCACTTTCTCTGGCATTGATTAAGCATCTGACATTTATTTGGAAATGATGTATGATATGTCAGTAATTTATCAAAGTACTTTGTTTCTGTCTACAGTCTTCATCTTGCCCCTTATTAATATTAAATCTTAGTATATGGTCTTTACCATTACTAACTAGCTTCACTTAATTAATTCTGTATTATGAACTTTAAAGATTTTTATGAGCAAGTCTATTGCTAGGCTTAACTAAATATTTATAATATACAAAGTCAAACTTGGAGGATTTAGGCATAAAATTGTTCTTAAAAAAACTTATGGTACTTGTAATATTGGTATTTGACAGAAATTTGAAACCCATTTCTGCTCCCATATTATTAGACATTACCTCAATTCTTACCCTATTTTTAAAATTTTCTATTTAAAGCAGTTGGAAATTGATAAGCCTTAGATTGTTCTTTGTTTGCTTATTTTCATAGATTTAGATAATCATATATCTGAAAAAACATAAAACTTTCTTCATCCTACCTCTCATTTGTACAGTTGATAAAATTTAAGCCCAAAGTATTTAAATGTTATATACTCTGCTTTTAAAGAACAGAATTTCACATAGAACTCTATTTTCTAGTTCTTAGTTCATTCATTGCCCACATCTCTCTCCTCTCCCCCTGTTTTCTCCAAATACATATATATGTATAATATATAATTATAAACATAATTATATATAATTACTTATATTATTTATTATTATGAAATATAATGAATATATAAATTAACATACATGAAGATATGTCAAAGTAAATACAAAGATTGAGTGTTTGGGCCTCTTTGTATGACTCTTTGTTTAGGTTTGCTAGATAATTTTAAAAATATTAAATTTTACTGATATGTATTTAATTTTTGTGATCATTTGGGCTAAATTATTAACAAGGCAAACATTTATCTATCTTAATGGAATTTACAATATAAAGGTGAAGACAGACAATTAAAGGTCAATACTGGTGATAGGCACTAGGCCAAAGGAAGTAGAGCTACATCACAGAGTTAACTAATGTGGGCTTGGGGCGGTTGGGATTGGTACAAGGAAGGCCTCCAGGGGGAGGATGACTAAGTGGAAAGCTGATGGGTGAAGATCAGTGAGGCAAGGAAAGAAGAGTAGAGGGAGGGAGAAGAGCTTTAAAGAAAGAAAGGCATTTTCAAAGTCACAGAGGGGAGTGGACAAGAAGCATTCAAGGAAGGAAAAGAAGATAAGTCTGTTAGGGGATTTGAGTAAGCAAAGCAAGTGGGCATTAAAGTGAGTAAAAAGAAGTAAGGCCATAGGAAGAGGCACATAGAATATTAAACAAACAAACAAAAGCAATGGAGTCATGAGTTTTGTACCACAGTTTAAGATTCCTGCTGAATTTCACATGTATCCCTTATATGGCTATATTTCCCAATTACCCCAACCCAGCTAGCAACTGTTTCTGTTTTTCTAGATTTATGAATGATGCTGTTCTCCACCCAGTTACTCAAGCAAGAATTATCTGCTTAATTCCCACACCTGGTTAGCAAGATCTTTCTATTCTGCCTTTTTTTTTTATTCTTTATTGATTAAGGTATTATATGTGTCTCTTTTCCCCCCATTCCCCCCCCCAGCACATGCTATTACCCCCCTTGTGTCTGTGTCCATTGGTTATGCTTATATGCATGCATATAAGCCCTTTGGTTCATCTCTACCCCTCCCCCACCCTCACCTGCCTTCCCTCTGAGGTTTGATGCTCTGTCCGATGTTTTCTGTCTCTGGACCTATTTTTGTTTATCAGTTTATGTTGTTCATTATATTCCACAAATGAATGAGATCAGTGATATTAATCTTTCTCTGACTGGTTTATTTCCACTTAGCATAATGTTCTCCAGGTCCATCCATGTTGTTGCAAATGGTAGGAATTCCTTCTTTTTTACAGCAGCATAGTATTTCTATTGTGTAGATATATCACAGTGTTTTAATCCACTCATCTACTGATGGGCATTTATCTATTCTGCCTCTTTTTCTTGTATCTTCAACTTTTCACATCTCAATAATCACATAATAACCTCCACTTGCTTGGTTTATCCTGGTTTATTGCAAAAGCTAGAGGTCTTCTTGCCCTGGGCTATCCTTTCCCTGACCAATCCATTCTCAACATAGCACCTCGCTCAGCTGGAGTCAGAATAGTGCAGTGGAAAGAATACTGGGATTCAAAGGGAAAGTGAGAAATTTCCCACAGAACTCTGACATATGGCCAAGATTCAGAATTAATAAATTTAGTGGATGTATCTGCCTGATTACTATATAGAAAGCATGAAGACACTATCTCTCTGATATTTATTTCCTTCCCCTCAACAACCACCCCCCCACACACAGTACTCATTCTTGTTTCTAGAAATACTTGTTGCTAGGACACAGCTCTGAGAAGGAGCCCCAAAACAGTGATTTTTGGCATTGAGTTTGGCAGCAAGCACAACCTAGATCCTCTTGGTTAGATCTTTCCTGTGATACTGCCAAACTATCCTACTTGGCTGTAAACACTGTTAGGAAACTGTCAGAAAGCTTGGGATTACCTACTTTCCATAAAAGATGCTATACTAAAAACCAAGAATGCCCATTGTCTAATGTGCATTCTGTGACTTCTGGTACCAAAAATGGCAGCTAGGAGTTTAAAGATGTCAGGAAGATTATTCACATTCTGAATTTCCAGGGACACTACTAAGATACTTTTTGAATTTTTTTCATCCGTAAAACAATGGTCCAAAAAAGCTCCTTGGGTAGGTTGATACTACCACTAGTCAAATGACTAGACAAGTTATTTTCTGTATCCCATTTTTACGCACTCAAATATCAACAACTGAGCTCTTTCTTCTTCTCTCACTCAGAAAGAAACAGAGACTGTGAAATCACACTATGAAACAACTTCTTACAGAAACACTTTGTGACCATAAGGTAAAGTCAGCAAGTAGAATCCTAGCTAATAAAGAGGGAATATGCTAATTGACCATCACTCCGTCACAAAGATGGTTGCACCCACAGCTAAGGCCAAGTTCCCATAAAGAGCCTTAATGAGCAATCAGCAGGAACCTGAGGCTATGCCCTCCCCCACCCTGTGGGGCTTGACACGGGACCTCAGGCTGGGCCCCCCACCCGGCAGGGCTTGACAGGGGACCTCAAGGTGCGCTTCCCGTCCTGGTGCTGGGCTAGGGGACCTCAGGCTGCTCCCCCCGCCCCAGCGCCAGGCTGGGGGACCTCAGGTCGCACCCCTACCAGGTAGGGCTTGACAGGGGACCTCAGGCCATGACCCCCACCCAGCGGGGCTTGCCGGGGGACCTCAAGGTGCACCCCCAGTGCTGGGTCAGGGGAACTCAGGCCATGTCCCTGCCCAGCGGGGCTTGATGGGGACCTGAGGCTGTGCCCCCTGCCAGTGGGGCTTGACAGGGGACCTGAGGCTGTGCCCCCCCGACCTGGCGGGGCTTGACGGAGGACCTCAAGGCATGCCCCCCACCCCGGTCTGGGCTGGGAGACCTCAGGCCACCCCCCTGTCTTGGTGCCAGACCAGGGGATCTGAGGCTATGGCCCCTGCCCATCAGGGCTTGACAAGGGTGGGACTGGCTGGGTCTGAATCTAGCCCAATGTGGGGGGGGGGGGTCGGCCGAGTCTGGGTCTCACGCAATTTTGAGGTGCATGTGGGTGGGCGGGGACTTGACTCTGGGTCCTGTGGTGAGCCCCAGACTCTGACAGGAGGAAGGATTTCAATACATTTTACTAATTTTCTTTCATCTGACACTTCTATTACAGAGAAAGGGCAAATAGCAATATTAAATTATTTCCTCTAATCAATCCCCTGTTAATGTGCACAAATTTTGTGCACCGGGTCACTAGTATCATATAATAATTTGGCCTTTACTGAAACTGATTTGATAACTATGTATTAAAAGCCACACAGCCCATTAGCAATTTCAGTAGGTGAACATTTTGCTATGGCAAGCCATAGGACTGGGTTAAAGTAAATCTTAGTGTTTCCTGAGCTTTTAAGTGTCTCTGCCAGAGTATAAGCCTGTTTGCCATTCTATATGTTCATGTTTAATGGTTTTTTACCACAACAGTTTCTGTGATCATACTTGTTATTTATCAGAAACAAAATGGCAAGTACATATTAGGAAGTAAATTAGTACATATTAGGAAGAAAATTAAACTTTCTATGGGAGATAGATTCTGAGTATGTAAAAACATTCTCAATACATTTTTCTTAATTTGCAAAATCTGTCCTTTTAAAGTGTTTGACTTTATGAGTTTAGTCAAATGTATACAGCTATAGTATTGTTACTACAATCACTGCATGAAGTATTTTTTTTCATCACATGGCCATTGGCAGTCAATTTCTTTCTCCCACCCAAGGAACCTTGGCAACCATTAATCTGCTTTTCATCACTGAGAGCTCTCCGCCATGCCCTGCCCCTGTCCTGATTCTTTTATGGAATTTCTTATGAATGGAACTTTAGAATGTGTAATATTTTGTTTCTGGCTCCCTTAACACAATGCCATTGAGTTTCAGCCTTGAAGTGCATATTAGTAGTTTCTTCCTTTTTATTGCTGAAATGCATTCCACTGTATAGATATTCCAAAATTTGTTTATCCATTCTCCAGTTGATAAATATTTGGATTGTTCCCAGTTTTTATTATTACAAATAAAATTACTATAAACATTTCTTTACAAGTCCTTTTGTGGGCATATGTTTTCATTTTCCTTATTTCAATACCTAGGAGTGAAATCACCAGGAAGTTTGAAAAGTAAATATTTAACTTTGCATTCCCAGCAGTTCTTCCACATCCTTGTCAGGACTTAGTATTGTCAATCTTTTCCATTTTAGCTATTTTAATGGGTGTGCAGTGACATTTCATTGTGGTCTTAATTTGCATTTTCCTCATGGCCAATGATGTTAAATGTCCTTTCATATGTTTACTAGAGGCATGGTGCACGAAAGGACAGGGGCTTGACAGGGGACCTCAGGCCATGTCCCCTGTCCTTTCATATGTTTACTAGAGGCCCAGTGCATGGGAGTGGAGTGCCTCAGCCTGGCCTGCACCCTCTCCAATCCGGGATCCCTCTCGCAATCCTGAACCACTGGCTCATAACCGCTTACCTGCCTGCATGTTTGATGCCCCTAACTGCTCCCCTGCTGGTCTGATGGCCTAACTGCTCTCCCCTCCTTGCCTGATCGCCCTAACTGCCTATCTGCTCTTCCCTCCAGGCCTGATCCCCCTAACTGCTCTCCCCTCCTGGCTTGATCCCACTAACTGCCTATCTTTTCTCCCTTCCTCTCTGTGCCCTTTGGACCCCTGGCATAGGCATACTGAGAGCTCTCTGCCACGCCCTGCACCTGTCCTGATTGGTCATTATGTGATGGCATCCTGGACAATTTGCATATTCCTCTATTATTAGTATACATTGGCCATTTGTATATTTAAGTGAAGTATCCAAAAATGTTTTCCACTATTTAATTGGGTTGTTTGTCTTCTTATTATTGATTTATTCTAAGTGATTGCTTAGTTTTAGAAAATATTTTATTTGTACACATGAGCAATTAGATTTTTTGTTTTAGATTTTAAAATACCGGTATAAGGATTTCAGTCTTAAATGATTACTGGATAACCCCATTTTCCAATCATTACAATATTATTGTTTGTATTGCATATCAAATTATTTTTTACTTTTTATTATAAGAAATTTAAAACTTAAAAAAGTAAACAAAATAATGTACTGAAACCCATGGGCCTATTATCTACCTTCTACAATTACAAATATTTTGCCAATCTTATTTCTCTATATTTTCATCCATTTTCTATCTACCACTTGATTCACAGTAGTAATAATAGTCGTATTCTAATTTTGTTTTTATTGAGGTAAATTTCATATACCAAAATACAGAATTATTAGCTATATACTTCTAAAAATGGATACAACTGAGTAATCTGCAATCCACACCCTTATCATAATATGGGGCATTCTTGTCTCCCCAGAAAGTTTGTTGTATCCTATTCCAGTTATACTCCCTTCATCCCAACCCAGGCAAACAATATTCTGATTTTCTCCTCACTTTAGAAGTTTGTCTGTTTTAAAACTTAACATAAACAGAATCATTCAGCAAGTACTGTTTGTATCTGTCTTCTTTCACTCTGCATGTTATTTGCGAGAGTCATTTGTGTTGTTTAGTGAATCAACCATTCATTCATTCTTATTGTTAGGTAGTATTCTATTTTATAGCTATACAATTGCTTGTTTATCCATTCTTCTGCAGATGTACATTTGGACTGTTTCCAGGTTTTGGCTATTGTGATTAAAGCTGTTATGAATATTTTAGTCCAAGTCTTTGTGTAGACTGTGTTTTCATTTTTCTTAGATAAATATAGAGGAATGGGAATGCTGGATCAAAGTGTAGGCAATTTAAAAGAAACTGCCAAATCTTCTTTCAAAATGGTTAAACCATTTTACAATCCTGCCAGCAATGTCTGAGAGTTCCAGTTGCTCCAGGTTCATATACTTTCAATGTTGTTAGTTTTTATATTTTATCCATCTTATTTGATACTAGGGGCCCAGTGCACGAATCCATGCACCTTGAAAGGAACTGCGGGCTGCGAGGTTGCAGTGGGCACAGAGGTTGGTCTCAGCCCATCCTCTGTGCCCCAGCCCATCCCCTCCCACTGCAGTCCTGATCCCCTGTCTGCTGGCAGCCCCACTCCCACCACTCCCACACACTGATGGTGCTGGCCCCACTCACACCCACTGATGGCGCGGAGCCATTGGGGATGGTGCCAGCAGTGGGTGCAAGCAGTGTCTGCTGCCCCAATTGCCCCTCAGGAGCAGGGGGAGGGAGAGAAGCCCTCAGGGGCAATCGGGGCCAGCAGCCATCGCTCACACTTGCTGACAGCACCAAGTGATCGGGACCAGCACCAGGCGCCAGCAGCAGGTGCGAGTGGGGCTGGCACTGGCAGCAGGTGTGAGCACCAAGCAGGACCATGGCATGGGAAGCAAAGAATTTTCAGTAACCACCAGAGGTTCGCCCCAATAACATCAACCGGTGCACCGCCTTGGTCTGGTGCCCCTGCTCACCTGCTCCACCATCTCAATGCAGCTGATGCCCACCGTGTTCCATGCTCTGCCACCTGCTGCCGATGCCTGCCATGTTCTGTGCATGCCCCCTGGTCATCAGAGCACATCATAGAGACTGGTTGTTCCACATTTCAGTCTATTTGCATTTTAGGGTTTTATATATAGAGATTTTATAATAAATTGTTTTAATTTTCATTTCCCTGATAATTAGTTATGCTGGTACATTTTCATGTCCCTATTGACCACTGTGTAACTTAATTTGTGATGTCTCTGTTCACATCCTTTGCTCATATTTTATTGGGTTAACTTTTATTTTATTGTTGAATCATGGGAATTCTGAATATATTCTGGATACAGATATATCCTTTGTCAAATATTATTTGTAAATATAAAATTTTGAATACTTTTATACTATGACTTGCCCATTCATGTTCTTAATGTTTTAAATAATGATTATTACATATAGTCTCCTAAAATATTTATAGATATTTATGTCTATAATCCATTCAAAATATTTTTGTGTATAACATGAGATTGGGGGAGGGGATGAATATTTTTGTTTCCACATGGATATTCAGTTATCCCAGTGTCATTTGTTGAGAAGACTGTTCTTTCCTCATAGAATTGATTTGGCACTTTTGTTGAAACCCAATTTTCTTTATTAACATAGGTTTACTTGGCCTCTATTTTATTCCATTGGTCTATTTGTCTGTCTTTATGACAACACCATGCTGTCTTGATTAATATAATTTACTAGTGGCCCGGTGCATGAAATTTATGCACGGGGATGGTGGGTATCTCTCAGCCCAGCCTGCACCCTCCCCAATCTAGGACCCCTTGAAGGATGTCCTGCTGCCGGTTTACAGGGAACGGGCCTAAACCAGCAGTCGGACATCCCTCTTGCAATCCGGGACTGCTATCTCCTAACCGCTCACCTATCTGCCTGCCTGCCTGATTGCCACTAACCACTCTGCCTGCTGGCCTGCTCGCCCCCAACTGCCCCCTGCCATCAGCCTGCTTGCCCCCAAATGCCCCCCCCCCACTAAACTGATCACCCCTAACTGCCTCCTGTGCCAGTATGCTTGCCCCCAACTGCTGGTTTGCCCTGAAGGGTGTCCCAGATCAGGGTGAGGGTTCCCTTGGGGCATGGGGCAGCCTGGGAGAGGGGCCTGTGGTGGTTTGCAGGCTGGCTATGCCCCCATGGGGTGAGGGTCCCCACTGGGAGGGTGTGGCCAGCCTGGGTGTGGGGCTGAGGGCTGTTTTCAATCTGGCCACACCTCCTTCAGGATGGGGGTTCCCGCTGGAGTGCCTGACCAGCCTGGTAAGGGCTGATGGCTATTTGCAGGCTGGCCATGCCCCCCAGCGGGGACCCTCACCTCATGGGGGCATGGCCAGCCTGGGTGAGGGGCTGATGGCTGTTTGCAGGCTGGCCATGCCCCCCAGCGGGGACTCTTACTCCATGGGGGCGTGGCCAGCCTGGGAAAGGGGCTGAGGGCCGTTTTCAGGCTTACCACACCCCTTTAGGGTCAGGGTCTCCACTGGGGTGGCTGGCCATCCTGGGTTAGGGGCTGATGGCTGTTTGAAGGATGGCCAAACCCCCCAGCAGGGACCCTCACCCCATGGGGGCATGGCCAGCCTGGGTGAGGGGCTGAAGGCTGTTTTCAGGCTGGCCACACCCCCTACAGGGTTGAGGTCCCCACTGGGGTGCCTGGCCAGCCTGGGTAATGGGCTGAGGGCCATTTTCAGGCTGGCCATGCCCCCCGGCAACCCAGGCCCCCAGCTACTCCTTGAACAGCAGCCAGAGCGTGCTGGAAGCCGGGAAGCTTGGCTTCCTCCATTGCTGGGGGCAACCCAAGCCTCCTGCTCACTCCAACTCCATGGCCGCCGCCATCTTCGTTGGGTTAATTTGCATACTTGCTCCTGATTAGCTAGTGGGCATAGTGGAGGGACTGTCAATTTGCATGTTTCTCTTTTATTAGTGTAGATGGTAAATCTTGCGGTCTACTAAGTAATAGATTAATATAGGGAGAGGTGGGGGAGATAAGAGATCAACCAAAGGACTTGTATGCATGCATATAAGCATAACCAATGGATGCAAAAAACTGGGGGGTGAGGGCATGTATTGAAGTGGGGTGGGGGGGGCAATGGTAAGATATGTACACATATAATACCTTAATAAAATAAATGGGGGAAAAAGTTATAGATTAATTTTTGAGAAGTGAACATGTTTAAAACATTGGGGTTTTTATACTATGAATATGTCTCTCCATTTGTTTCAGCAATGTTCAGTGACTTTAGAACTGGAGTTTTTGCAAGACTTTTAAAAATATATCACTATGTACTTTATGAATATTTTTATACAAATGTAAAAGTAATTAAAAATTTTAAAATCATTTGCTCCTAGTATATGAAAACAGAATTGATTTTTGTACATTGATCTTATAACCTCAGGTCTTGTGAACCTCACTTAGTTTGAGAAGCCTTTTTTATTGCTAACTCTTTAGGGTTTTTTCCCCCACAAAAACTATCATGTTGTGTCTGAATAAAAATGGTTTAACTTATTCCATTCCAATACACATGCATTTTATTTCTTTCTTCTTCACTTATTGTAATGTCCAAGTCTTCCAATAAAATGTTGAATAGAAGGGTCAAAGCAGATAGCCATGTATAAATCCCAATCTTAGGGAGAATATTAGGTAGGTGTAAGTTGTAGATTTTTCACAGATACCATTTATCAAGGTGAGGAAGTTCCCCTTTGTTTCAAGGTTACTAAGAGATTTCCTTTTTCTATACCATAAATGGCTTTTACATTTGGTTAGATCTTCTGCCCTTTTATATCAAAATAATGATATTCAACACATCACAGGTTTTTCTCCTTTATTACACTATAATGGATTTCACTGATTGATTTTTAAATGTTAAAACAATATTAAATTACTCAAATAAATACCATTCGGTCATGGTGCATTATCAGTTTTAGAAATTACTACATTTGCTTTGCCAATATTTTATTAAGGATTTTTTCGTACTACATTTATGAGGGCTATTGCTCCATACTTGTTTTGTAATGTCTTTGTAAGGTTTTCTATCAGGATTGTGCTGGCCTCATCAGATTTGTTTGGAAATATTTTCTCCTTCTCTGTTATCTGAAATAATTTAAGATGGGTATTATTTTTCACTAAATGTTTCATAGAACTCAGTGAAATCTTGGTACAGAGACTGTTTCTAGAGGAACAGAATATTAAGGATGAGGTTTCTAAGTTTGTTCTGGGGTTTCTGGTATTGGCTCTCTAATCTGGTTAGGTTTGAAGGTGTTAAATGACTCCATTTCTAATAGTGAAGAAAGCAGTAATAACCCATGTGTGATGTGGCAATAAACATACAAAATACCAGCATCAAATACTTCCAATCACCCATTTATAAGAAGCAAGTATCTGGGTAACTGCATATATGATACCTTGAACATTTTGGTCAAACTAACAAATATAATGAAATTGTCTAGTTACTTCCAATGTTGTTGTACAAAATGAAATAAAAGAATTCTCTCAGAGATTCAAATTCCCAACTTAAGTGCTGCACAAATTACCTGAGAGCTTCTATGTGTCTGCTGAAGGTGACCCTTACCTCCTATAGCTGAAGGCTGAAACTGATGAAAATCAAGCCCAAATCTCATTCTGTAACTGGATGAATTATAATGCAAGGGTGTCTACTGTTTAAGTGAGGGCATTGATTGGGAAGGAATTGGATCCTGAAAGTTGGATTGGGAAGTATGCAAAGACCCTGATGAAGCTTGAGACAATGAGCCCTAAATTCTGATGAGTCTTCTTTGCCAGTGGAAGAAGGACCTCCACACTCAGTGGAAGTGGTTTCTCATCCAACTCTAAGGAGACTAACTCTACGTTACCTGAGAAAACATTAATGGTCTCCCCTGAGACAGTGACCATGCATAACAATGCTAATTCTACTCAGGGACACTCAGGCCACGCTTCTTTGCTTTTATTTATTTATTATTTTTTTTTAAAATTTATTGATTAAGGTATTACATATGTGACCTTATCCCCCCATTTCATGCCCCCACTCATGCCCTCACCCCCTTGTTGTCTGTGTCCATTGGTTAGGCTTATATGCATGCATACAAGTCCTTTGGTTGATCTCTCCCCCTTACCCTCACCCTCCCCTACCTTCCCTCTGAGGTTTGATGGTCTGATCCATGCTTCTCTGTCTCTGGATCTGTTTTTGTTCATCAGTTTATGTTGTTCATTATTCCATAAATGAGTGAGATCATGTGATATTTATCTTTCTCTGACTGGCTTATTTCACTTAGCATAATGCTCTCCAGTTTCATCCATGCTGTTGCAAATGGTAAGAATTCTTTCTTTTTTTTACCGCAGCATAGTATTCCATTGTGTAGATGTACCACAGTTTTTTAATCCACTCATCTGCTGATGGGCACTTAGGCTGTTTCCAAACCTTAGCTATGGCGAATTGTGCTTCTTTGAACATAGGGGTGCATATGTCCTTTCTGATTGATGTTTCTAGTCTCTTGGGATATATTCCTAGAAGTGGGATTACTGGGTCAAATGGGAGTTCCATTTTTAGTTTTTTGAGGAAACTCCATACTGTTTTCCACAGTGGCTGCACCAGTCTGAATTCCCACCAGCAGTGCACGAGGGTTTCTTTTCCTCTGCATCCTCGCCAGCACTTGTCATTTGTTGATTTGCTTTTAGACCTAACTAGAATCAAGCCCCAGCAGACCTTCAAAGGTGAGGTAAATGTGTGACCTATGAGGACGTATACTACACTCCAAAAGAACTACTTGAGTTTTCTAATCTAAACAGATGCAAATAAGGGAACACGTGTGAAAATAGATACTAAAAATGTGGGATAATGATAGAAGAAGCATAAAGTTGGATCGGGCTGAATTTATTGATGTGAACTCATTAGGAAGAGATAATATATCTAATGTTGCATCTCAAGAAGTTATTTTTGTTTGTTTGGCTGATACATGAAGCAAAAGGTGGCCACAGTGAGCGAGTTAGAAATGCCATACCTGACTTAGTTTAATGTAGAGATAGAAATTCAAAGACTTAGGGAGATTAGAATGTTAAAATGGATTTGTCATTTAAGACCTATTCAACTACCCTGGGATGGTCAAAAGACAAACCTTTCACCACAACTATGAGAAATAATTTGTGAGGGGCGTCTCAGCATCCCTGAAGGGTTAGCGTTATCATTGGTTTTTTTTTTCTGTAGACCAGACCTGAGGACAGTTATTGAATTGGGATACCTAAATGCAATGGGAATAATTG
Source organism: Eptesicus fuscus (assembly GCF_027574615.1). NCBI lineage: Eukaryota > Metazoa > Chordata > Mammalia > Chiroptera > Vespertilionidae > Eptesicus > Eptesicus fuscus. Next base: position 61,591,379 of record NC_072477.1, read on the forward strand.
GATCCTGGAGGGTAGGGGCCAATTGGTGGCAGTCAAACACCAAAGGCATACATAATGGATGGCATAGTCAAAGTGGCAATCAGAATAGTCTAACTCATACAGGCAGACTTATTGAGAGGTTAGTTGATCATGGTGTTCCTAGAAGTGAAATGTGTAAGAAACCTACTAAATTCTTACTTGATCTGTATAATAGAAAAATTCTAGGTGAAGTTAACAACATATGAATCATAAAAAGAAATAGTCATGGCCCTGGCCATTGTCACTCAGTTGGTTGAGTGTCATCCCATGAGGGTTGCAGGCTCAATCCCCTGGAAGGGGTGTGTGCGAAGCAGCTGATCAACATTTTGCTCTTGCATGGGTGTTTCTCTCTCCCTCTCCCTTCCTCTCTCTATAAAAATAAATTTAAAAAAATATTTTTAAAAAATAGGAAACAGTCATGGTCCCTAATCAATTTGCAGACTTGAGTCACTTTACAGACCCAGCATCCATTGAAGGAAGGAAAAACACAAATACATTTCCAAAAATGTATACTATTAATCTTTCTCCCAGTCTTCCCCAAAAGGATGTCTAGCCTCTTACCAGGGTAACTGTACATTGGAGAAAAAGAAATACTCAAACATTTCAGAGACTACTGGACACTGGCTCTAAACTGACATTAAAACATCACTGTGATTTACCAGTTAGAGTGAGGGCTTATGGAGGTCAGATGGTCAATGGAGTTTTAGCTCAGATCCATTTCACAATGTGCCCATCGGGAACTTGAACCCATCCTGCAATTATTTTCCCAGTTCCAAAATGCATAATTGGAATAGATATACTAATAAATTGGGGAAAATCTCCACATTGGTTCCCTAACCACTGGGTGAGTGCTATTAGGTGAGAAAGTCCAAGTGGAAGCCACCAGAACTGCCTCTGTTTAGGAAAATAGTAAACCAAAAGCAATACTCTCCTTCTAGAAGGATTGCAGAGATTAGTATTCCCATTAGTAAAGGGGTGGTGATTCCCACCACATCCTCATTCAACTCACCTACTTGGCCTGTGCAGAGGACAGATGCCTCTTGGAGAGTAACTATAAATTATCATAACCTTAATCAGATGGGGACTCCAATTACAGCTGCTGCACCAGATGTGATTTCCTGTTTTTGAACAAATTTACACATCACCTGGTACCTGATATGCAGCTAATGATCTGACAAATGTTTTTTCCCCTCATACCTATAAATAAGAACCACCAGAAGCAGTTTGCTTTCAGATGGCAAGTCCAACAATATACATTCAACTGTCCTACCTCTAAGGTATATCAAGTCTCCAGTTCTGTGTCACAATTTAGTTCATAGGATCTTGACAGCTTTCCCCCTCCATAAGGTATCACACTGGTCCATTGCATTGATATCCTTGTGTTGATTTGACTTAGTGAACAGAATGTAGCTGTTGGAGCCCCTGGGTGGGCGTCCATTAATGCCAGGGTTCTTGTCCCAGCATTACAAAGGGTTCAGCAATCTGGAGAAAGGAGCTGATGCGTAGATTCAATAAGGAGTCCAAAGACGAAAGATAGTTTTGAAAGGCATTGGGGGTCAGAGGAGCTTCAGCTAAAGGAGCTAAAGACTATCCCTTGACTCAGGACCCTGTGCTATTTATTAACACAATTTGTCCTAAGGCAAAGTGGAGATAATACACTTCAAAGGGTAGGGTTTCAAAGTGTAGGGTTTACAGAAGCATTGTCAGATTAGGGAATAGCCTACAGCTGTTCAGGTGTTTGGCCAACAGGAGGCAATAACATGTAAGCCCTGAGCTGTCTGGCAGTTAACAAACATCCTATTCAGGTTTGGGGAAGATGCTTTTTTCCAACAGATAATTACATATGACTCAGCCCTTGTTGAGCCCAAGTCCCATCAACCTTTTGATGCAACTCTTGTGATTATGAATTGGTTCCCGGCACGTAGCCATGAACTTAGACTTAGTGGTAAGATATTTGCATAGCAGAGGATAGAACATATACCCAACAGGAATTCAAGAGCATTATACCTTCGTGAAACTTTGGGGTTGGGGAATGTCAAAATATCCCTTCTAAGATGAAGGATAACTTTTTGCATATGGCCCCTCTCATAACCCTCCCCCTCCCCCCAAAAAAATATTGCAATGCCTCAAGGGCCCTTTTGGATTTTGGAAGCAACATATTCCTTAAGTGAATGTTACTCCAGCCAATTTAATGAGTTATTGCTAGTTCTGAGTGGAGCCCAGATCAAGAGAAAGTTTTGCAATAGGTCTAGCCTGCCATACAAGCTGATCTGCCAATTGAAACATATGACCTAGCAGATCCAATGGGATTTAACATGTTTATGGCAGATAGAGGTGTTCTTTGGAGCCTTTGGCAGGCCTCTATAGTTGAATCACAATGTAGGCTCTTATGATTTTGGAGCAAAGTCCCGCCACCCTCTGTGTATAACTATTCTCTTTTTGAGAAACAGCTCTTGGCCCGCTACGGGGACTTAGTAGAGACTAAACTCTTAAACCTGGATCACCAAATTATAATGCAACCTACACTTCCCACCATAAACTGGACCTGATTTGACCCACCAAGTCATAAAATTGATGCACAACAAGTATTCCATCATCAAATGGAAGTATATTAATATCATAGAGATCCAGCAGGCTCTGAAAGCACAAATAAGTTACATGAAAATGTGGCCAAAATACCCATGGCCTCCACTCCAACATCATTTTCTCTCCTCAGTCTGCACCTATGGCTCATGCAGAGTTTCCCATGAACAACTGACAGACTTGAGTCTAGGTTATAGATGATTCTGCACATTTGCAGGCACTGCCCTAAAGTGAGGAAGGTTGACCTTGTTACTGTTATTTGGAGATCAAATGTGGCTTCAGGGAAGGCAAAGGGTGCCAAATTGACACGAGGTGGAATTGTGATGGTTAATTTTATGTGCCAACTTGACTGGGACACGGGGTGCCTAGATATTTGTTCAAACATTTTTCTGAGTGTTTCTGTGAGGGTGCTTTTGCATAAGCTTAATACTGAGATCTGTAGAATGAATAAAGAGCATTGCCCTCCCTAATTGGAGTGAGCCCCAACCACTCAGTTGTGGATTTGAATAAAACAAAAAAGCTGAACCTCCACTAAGAGAGAATTCTTCCTGCCTAATTGCCTTCACACTGGGAGAGTAGCTTTTTTCCTTCTTTAGATTTTAACTGAAACATCTCCCTGGGTCTTATCTTGCTGCCCTTCCAAAAGGAACTACACCTTCCACTCTCCTGGTTCTCAGGCCTTTGACTTGGCCTGGAACTAACTAAACCATTAGTTCTCCCGAGTTTCCAGCTTGATTATTCACCCTGCAGATCTTGGAATTTACCACCTGAGCCAATTCCTTTGTATATATCCCATCGGTTCCATTTCTCTGGAGAACTTCACAGCTTCAATGCATTATCATTTTTAGATGTTATTGAATTTGATTTGTTAATGTTTTGTTAAAGATTTTTGCACTAGGTTTATGAGGGCTATTCCACTGTAATTTGTTTGTAATGTCTTTGTAAGTTTTTCCTGTCAGGATTGTGTTGGACTCATCAAATGAGTTTGCAAATATTTTCTCCTCTCTATTATTTGAAATCATTTGTTTAATATTGGTACTATTTTTCACTAAAATCATAATAAGTCTTTCCAATATAAGTATTTAAAGCAAAATTCAACAAAAATAAGTCTAAATACTATTTTAGGTGCATCAAACACATGTTAATATGTTGCTTATTATAGTTTATAGTTCAGAGTATTTTTCCTACAATTTCTTCCTTAATTCATTGGATAAAGTGTACTTTTTTATTGTTTAAAGTATTACATATAGTATATATATATATATATATATATATATATATCCTCATTTTCCCCCCCATTGACCTTCCCCCAGCCTCCCCTACCCCCTGTCGCATGCCCTCATCCCACACCCCCAGTGCCTTGTGTCCATTGGTTGTGCTTATATGCATGCATACAAGTGCTTTGGTTGATCTCTTTCCCCGCCTCCCCAACATTTCCCAGCCTTTCTGCTGTAAATTGACAGTCCGTTCGATGTTTTACTGCCTCTATATCTATCTTTTTGTTCATCAGGTTATAATGTTCTTTATTTTCCATAAATGAGTGAGATCATGTGGTATTTTTCTTTCATTGCCTGGCTTTTTTCACTTAACATAATGCTCTCCAGGTCCATCCATGCTGCTGCAAATGGTAAGAATTCCTTCTTTTTTATAGCAGCATAGTATTCCATTGTGTAGATGTACCATAGTTTTCTAATCCACTCATCTGCTGATGGGCATTTAGGCTGTTTCCAAATCTTAGCTATTGTAAATTGTGCTGCTATGAACATAGGGGTGCATATATCCTTTCTGATTGGTGTTTTCTAGTTTCTTGGGATATATTCCTAGAAGTGGGATTACTGGGTCAAATGGGAGTTCTATTTTTAGTTTTTTGAGGAAACTCCATACTGTTCTCCACAGTGGCTGCACCAGTCTGCATTCCCACCAGCAGTGCATGAGGGTTCATTTTTCTCCGCATCCTCGCCAGCACTTGTCATTTGTTGATTTGTTGATGATTGCCATTCTGACAGGTATGAGATGGTACCACATTGTCATTTTGATTTGCATCTCTAGGATAATTAGTGACTTTGAGCATGTTTTCATATGTCTCTTGGCCTTCCTTCTGTCTTCTTTTGAAAATATTCTATTTAGGTCCATTGCCCATTTTTTTTTTATTGGATCATTTATCTTCCTTTTATTAAGTTGTATAAGTTGCCTATAGATGTTGGAGATTAAACCTTTATCAGTGATAACATTTGCAAATATGTTCTCCCATACAGTGGGCTATCTTGTTGTTTTGTTGATGGTTTCTTTTGCTGTAAAAAAGCTTTTTATTTTGATGTAGTCCCATTTCTTTATTTTCTCTTTAGTTTCCATTGCCCTAGGAGCAGTATCAGTGAAGAAATTGCTTCGACATGTCTGAGATTTCTCTGCCTGTGGATTCCTCTACTATTTTTATGGTTTACCATCTTGTTTTTAAGTCCTTTTTACATTTTGAGTTTATTTTTTGTGTATGGTGTAAGTTGGTGGTCTAGTTTCATTTTTTTACAAGTATCTGTCCAATTTTCCCAACACCATTTATTGAAGAGACTGTCTTGACTCCATTGTATGTTCATGACTCCTTTGTCAAATATTAATTGAGCATAGTGGTTTGGGTCGATATCTGGGTTCTCTATTCTATTCCATTGGTCTACATGTCTGTTCTTGTGCCAGTACCAGGCTGTTTTGAGAACAGTGGCTTTCTAATACAGCTTGAAATCTGGAATTGAGATACCACCTACTTTATTCTTCTTTCTCAGACTTGCTGTGGCTATTTGGGGTCTTTTTTTTATTCCAGATGAATTTTTGGAGAGTTCTTTCTAGCTCTGTGAAATATGCCATTGTTATTTTAATGGGGAGAGCATTGAATCTATAGATTGCTTTGGGTAGTATGAACATTTTAATGATGTTGTTTCTACCAATCCATGAACATGGTATGTTCTTCCATCTGTTTACATCTTCCTCTATCTCTTTTTTCAGTGTCCTGTAGTTTTCCATGTATAGGTCTTTTACCTACTTAGTTAAATTTATTCCTAGGTATCTTAATCTTTTTGGTGCGATGGTAAATGGGATTGATTTTTTAGTCTCTCTTTCTGTAAGTTCACTATTGGTGTATAGAAATGCCATAGATTTCTTGGCATTAATTTTGTATCCTGCTACAATGCCGAATTCATTTATTAAGTCTATTAGTTTTTTGATGGAGTCTTTCGGGTTTTTTATGTACAATATCATGTCATCTGCAAATAAGGACAGCTTTACTTCTTCTTTTTCAATTTGGATACCTTTTATTTTTTCTTCTTGTCTAATTGCAATGGCTAATACTTCCAGTACTATGTAGAACAGGAATGGTGAGAGTGAGCATCCCTGTCTTGTTCCTGTTCTTAGGGGAAATGGAATTAGTTTTTGCCCATTGAGTATGATGTTGGCTGTGGGTTTATCATATATGGCTTTTATTATGTTGAGGTATGATCCTTCTATTCCCACTTTGCTGAGAGTTTTTATCAAGAAAGGGTGTTGGATTTTGTCAAATGCTTTTTCTGCATCAATTGATATGACTATGTGATTTTTATCTCTCAATTTGTTTATGTGATGTATCACGTTTATTGATTTGCAGATATTGTACCATCCTTGCATCCCTGGAATAAATCCTACTTGGTAATTGTGTATGATCTTTCTGATGTACTGTTGAATCCGATTTGCTAGAATTTTGTTGAGGATTTTGGCATCTATGTTCATGAGTGATATTGTCCTGTAATTCTCTTTCATTGTGTTGTCTTTATCTGGTTTTGGTATTAGTGTGATGCTGGCTTCATAGAATGAGCTTGGAAAGTGTTCCTTCCTCTTGAATTTTTGGAATAGTCTGAGGAGGATAGGTTTAGTTCTTCCTTGAATGTTTGGTAAAACTCCCCTGTGAAGCCTTCAGGCCCCGGGCTTTTGTTTGCTGGAAGCTTTTTTATGACTGCTTCAATTTCTTCCATATTTATTGGCCTATTGAGATGTTTAGATTCTTCCTGATTGAGTTTTGAAAGATTGTATTTTTTTAGGAATATGTCCATTTCCTCCAGCTTGTCCAGTTTGTTGGAAAAGAGTTGTTCATAGTGTTTTTTAACAATCTTTGTATTTGGTTGGGTCTGTTGTTATTTCTTCTCTTTCTTTTCTGATTTTGTTTATTTGGGTCCTCTCTCTTTGCTTCCTGGTGAGCCTGGCTAGAGGTTCATCAATCTTGTTTATCTTTTCAAAGAACCAGCTCTTGGTTTTGTTGATCTTTTGTATTGTTTTTTTGGTCTCTATGTCGTTTATCTCTGCTCGGATCTTTATTATTTCCTTCCTTCTGCTTACACTGGGCCTTTCTTGTTGCTCTCTTTCTAACTCTTTGAGTTGTAGGGTTGGGTAATTTATTACCATTGTTTCTTGTTTTTTGCTGTAGGCTTGTAGAGCTATGAACTTCCCTCTCAAGACTTCTTTCGCTGTGTCCCAAAGATTTTGGACTGTTGTGTTTTCATTGTCATTTGTTTCCATGATGTTTTTTATTTCTTCTTTGATTTCTCTGGTAACCCAGTCTTTGTTTAATAGCATGCTATTTAGTCTCCAGGTGTTTGATTTTTTGGATTGTTTTTATTGTAGTTGATTTCCAGTTTTAGCCACTGTGATCTGAGAAGATGCTTGATATGATTTCTGTCTTCTTGAATTTGAAGAGACTTTGCCTGTGACCCAATATATGGTCTATCTTTGAAAATGACCCTTGTGAACTTGAGAAGAATGTATATTCTGTGGCTTTGGGGTGAAATGTTTTGAAGATGTCAATTAATTCCATCTGGTCTAGTGAGTCATTTAGGATTGATGTTTCTTTGCTGATTTTTTGTTTGGAGGATTTGTCCAATGGTGATAGTGGGGTATTAAAGTCTCCTACTATGATTGTATTGATGTCAATCTCTCCCTTGACATCCTCCAGGAGATTTTTTATGTATTTGGGTGCTCCTGTATTGGGTGTATATATGTTTACCAGAGTTATTTCTTCTTGTTGGAATTCTCCCTTTAGTATTATGAAGTGGCCTTCCTTATCTCTTTTATGTCCTTCCCTTTGAGATCTAATTTGTGAGATATAAATATTGCTACCCCAGCTTTTTTTTCATTTCCATTCGCCTGAAAAACCTTTTTCCATCCCTTTACCCTCAATCTGTTTGCATCTTTTTTCTGAGGTGGGTTTCTTGTAGACAGCAGATATATGGGTCATGTTTTCTTATCCAATCCGCTACCTTATGTCTTTTGATTGGGGCAATTAATCCATTTACATTTAAAATTATTATTGATAGGTACTTGTTTGTCGCCATTTTTGTTCTTTACCCCCGTGTTCCTTCTTCGCTTCCTATATCTTTTTTTTACAGCAGACCCTTTAGCATTTCTTGCATTACTGGTTTGGTGGTAATAAACTCCCTTAATCCTTTTTTGTCTGTGAAGCTCCTGATTTCAACTTCAATTTTGATTGATAGCCTTGCTGGGTACAGTATTCTTGGATTAAGATCCTTCCTTTGCATGATTTTGTATATTTCATTCCATTCCCTTCTGGCCTGATGTGTTTCTGTTTAGAAATCAGTCACTAGTCTGATGGGGGATCCTTTGTAGGTAACTTTCTGCTTTCTGTCTCTCTTTGGCCGCTTTTAAGATTCTTACTTTGTTGTTGTGCCTTGGCGATGGTCTTTTGGGGTTCATTTTGCTTGGGAATCTGTGAGCTTCTTGGATTTGTGTGGGTTTTTTCTTCCCTATATCAGGGAAGTTTTCTGTCATTATTTCTTCAAACAGGTTTTCTATTTCTTGCTCAGTTTCCTCTCCTTCTGGCACCCCAATTATGTGGATGTTGTTTTGTTTAGTGTTGTCCCAAAGTTCCCTTAGGCTCTCCTCCTGCTTTCTAATTTTTTTTTTCTAGAAGCTGCTCTACTTGGGTAATTTTTCCTACCTTGTCTTCTAGCTCACTGATGTGGTCCTCTGCTTCTTTTAGTCTACTCTTGATGCTTTCTATTGGGTTCTTTACAGCAGCGATGTCATTTTTCATTTTTTCTTAGTTCTTCTTCATTTTCTCTTGGTTCTTACACATATTGTTGAATTTGTCTTCCATTCTTTTCATCCACCTTATGATCATTTCTCTGAATTCTTTTTCTGACAGGTTGCTTGCCTCCATTTTGTTTACTTCCTTTTCTGGTGATGCCTGCTTTTCTTTCATATGTGGGCTGTTTCTTTGTCTCCCCATGATCTCTCTTTTCCTGGTGTCTAGTTACGTACTTCTCTCTCTCCTCAATAGCAAAGGTCTCCTGCCGAAATCTCTTTTTTATTTCTTCATCTGTCACTTCAGGATCTATCTGAAGAACCTCAAATGGGTTCAAATTGAAGTAGGAGGAACCAGGATGGGTCAATCTTTCAATCTGATTTTTGGATGTTAGAACTGAATCTCTTTTCTCTATTTGTTTCACCTCACTGTAGAAGGTCATAAATGCCTCCTCTGTACTGCCTCCACCACCTGAAGCCCCACTCTCTCCAGAACTAAAGTGTACTTTTTAATTTTCAAATATTTAGTGATTCCTAATTCAGTTTATTATGACCAAAGAATAGTTGTTCTATGATATCAATCTTTGAAATTTAATGATACTTGTTTATAGTCAACATGTTTTGGTAAACATTCAACATGCATTTGAAAAGAGTGCTAAATTGGGTTCCCTGACCCAGTTTTACCACGGGGTCAGGGCTTACCCCATGCCAACAATAATTCTCCAACACTAGCAGACATTTTACTGTTAATGTAAAGGCTAACAATTTGAGAATTTAAAAATTTAGTGATTTCTGAACTAAATTATATTCTGAACTAAATTATAATAAACAAAATATTAACATGTTTGATGCACCTATTTTTTGTTAAAAATGTTTAACAAGTGTTTAACATGAATAGCACAGGAAGAGTCCAAGGGACTTGGTCATCTTTTTTTTTTTTTTTCATGAATTTTCTTCAATCACAAACAGGTGCAATTTTATTGATTATTCTAGATTTTTCTCCCCTAGAGATTTTACAAAAGAATTAGGACAAATCTGATAAGGACAAATTTTTGTTGGAAAAAAAGGATTATAGGCAATGTATAAAAATCCTGCCAAACATCAGTTATCCCCACCCTCTATTTCCCAGGTGTGGGGAGTGAAAAGAGTCAAGGTTATATAAAATTCAAGTCTGCTATTGTTATTGACAGTCATGACCTATTTCACCATTAAGTCCCTCAGTGTGTGAAAAACTGACATAAAAAGAATTTGGACCAACTGTTCCCTCTTTGTACTGTGAACCTAAATGGAAGAAATAGATAAACTGCTGCATTAGAGATTGAGATCAGCTATATAAGAAAATATTTTTCAATGTTAAAAGGGATTAAACTCCTCAATGGATAAACCAGTGGCAGTGTCTGAAGTAATGTTTATATAAGCGTGTGTGTGTATGTGTGTGTGTGTGTTTGTATGTGTGTGTGTGTGTGAACGTGTGATTGACTATATCAATTCTGAGTTTAAAAATGATAGCATATACTTTTATATTTTGTAAAGTTTTTAATCAAGGCACTGTCATAAAGGGCTGTGATGAATATATAAAATATACTATTTATATTGCCCTGACTGGTTTGGCTCAGTGGATAGAGCGTTGGCCTGTGGACTGAAGGATCCCAGGTTTGATTCTGGTCAAGGGCATGTACCATGGTTGTGGGCACATCCCTAGTAAGGGGTGTGCAGGAGGCAGTTGATTGATGTTTCTCTCTCATTGATGTTTCTAACTCCCTATCCCTCTCCCTTCCTCTCTGTAAAAAATCAATAAAATATATTTTTTTAAAAGATACTATTTATTGCTGTCAGAGGGGAGAGGTGTGGGGGAACTGGATGAAAGAAGGTGAAGATATTACCAAAAACATATACACATAACACATAGACACACAACTGTGAAGTAATTGCCAGAGGGAAAGGTGGATAAAGGTGGGCAAAGAGCGGGGGATGGGGGGGTATAGGGGGGGATGGGGACCAAAAGAGACTTTGCTTGGGGCAAGGGGTGCACAATGCTGACTTCAGATGATGTCTTATTAAGTTGTATACTTGAAAAATGTATGGTTTTGTGAACCAATGTCACTCAATAAATTCAAATAAATAAATAAAAATACTATTTAAAAATAGGCCTTACTTTCCAGTATGCATAGGAGCACCCAGCATAACAATGTGGCAAGATCACAAATCTTAGTTATTTGGGACTTAGGTTCCCTTCAAAAAAAAGGATAAGTTCCACTAAGTGTCAATACTATTTCAGATCCTTCTATTTCCCCAAGCACAGTACTTACTGGTCATATAATTAGTATTTAATAAATCCTCAAATGCCAAAATGTTCTAAAATTGTTTAAGCCTAAGGACTGGAAATTAAAGACTGGACATCAGGAGAACTTGCTTCAAGACCCAACTCTGCCATAAAAAGGCAGGGCTATTATTATAAGGTTATTCTCTGTGGTGTGACCGCTCTGAGTCACACTGTGAATGAGACTACCATGTCCATGAACATGGGATGCTACAATGTCCAGTAGCTCCTTGCACTGAAGAAGACTGAATGCTGCTTGGAGGGGTCGATAAAAATCACTCTTCCATTCCCTATAAGCTTTTAGTCCTTTTCCTAAATAATCAGAGTTAAATTACTTATGGAAATAGGATCTGGATGTATGAATTTGACCACTTTTAAGACAGGAGTCTTAAGAGCTTATTAAGAGCTATATTTTCCTCAATACAAATTTCTTTGAGCTAATTAGGAGGAAAATGTCTAAATTAAAGATAGCTGATACCTGTATTTTTGTTCTATGGAGCTGTATTAGTCTGCTCATGTTGCTGTATCAGAATACCACTGGGTGGGTGGCTTAAACAGCTGAGTCCTATTTTCTCACAGTACTAGAGGCTGGAAGTCCAAGATCAAGGTGCCAGGAATGTTGGTTTCTTCTGATGCTACTCTCTTTGGCTTGCAAGTGGCCACTCACGTGCTGCCTCTTCATTTGGTTGGCCCTCTGGTATCTGTCTTTCTGTTCAAATTTTCTCATCCTGTAAGGATATGTCAGTTTGAATTAGGGCCCAACCTCAGGCCTTACTTTAACTTAATAACATCTTTGAAGGCCCTATATTCTCCAAATATAGTCACATTCTGATATAATGAAGGTTAGGACTTCAATATATGAATTGGGGCAGGGAAGACACACAATATAGTGCATCAGAGGTGCCAAATAATTCAATAGCCATGTTGGTACAAATATATCTAAAACTCTTTCTAAGAAAAAGGCTCTTATCTAATTGAAACCATTGCAAAACTGCACAATAAAATTTATATGCATCACTTACCTGTCTCCTAATATATGAATCTTTTTTGCTCTTCCTTGCCAAATGGGTAATTTCCAAGACAACTTTGATATTGGAATGAATGAACAATGTCATTGCTTACCCAAACAATATTAATAGCTTTTAAAAATCAAATTTAAAAAATAATGATGTAGGAAAATGCAAACAAAACCATTTTAAGGAAATAAATACAAGACCAAACTATTTATTAATTGCCTTTTAAGATGTATATATGAAAATAACTCAGAAGATTCTGCAGTATTTGGTAACTGTTCAACACATGATAACTTTTGTAATTTCTTGTATTATCATGTAAAAGAAGAATTTAAGCTTTTTAAATTTTTTAAAGAATTTTCCCTGCACCTGCTTTTTTTCCTCTGTACTACAGTACATGACCTTTTGCTGTCATTCATACTGCAGATTCTCCTGTTTAAACTCCTCTGCTATATTCAACATCACTATTAAGGCAAGAGTGTCACAGGTGAGTCTGATATTTTAAGTCTAGCCTACTTAACAGCCTTGAGAACTTCCTTACAGGTTGCTTTGTGATTGAAATTGAGAGGAATACTTTTCTTCAGCAGGCTCTATTAGCCAGTCTGTCAAAAACACACTGGATACAAAAAACTTGAATTGCACAATTGTTTGGGGAAGGCTCCTGCAGCCTGTACTATCATTAGGCTGGAGGAAGTGGTTCTTGTGTTAATCATGCCCCCTAAAGATGCTGACAAGGATAATACTAATTCTTTCCCATTACACTCATAGAACTCTCAGTTGTTTCATGTTAAAGTAAGAAAGGAAAAAGGCTTTGGGACAGAATACACATTTTTAATAGAAGCTCTAATTCTGTGTAAGAGGTTATCTGAATAGTTTCACAAGAAATGAAATTATAACACTTGTTCCACTGATATAGCCATGGAGGGAACAAATGACATTTGTAGGGACACATTTTGCCCTGTGGAACTTCTGTCCATAAGTCAGTCCATGGGTTTTTGCTTTGCTCTGAAAAGAACAAATTGGACGGTTGTATAGTGGCACATACCCATCATTATGGTATCACACTAGGCCAGAATAGTTTCAGTACCTTAAAAATCTTTTGTGCTCCACCTATCCATCCCTCTCTCCCCTCAATCCTTGGCAACCACTGATCTTTTTACGGTCTCCATAGTTTTGCCTTTTCCACAATGTCATATAGTTGGAATCATACAAAATGCAGCCTTTCAGATTGGTTTCTTTCACTGAGTAATATGCTTTTGAGTTTCTTCCATGTTTTATTCATGGCTAGATAGCTCATTTCTTTTTTGTAATTATTATTATGATTAAAAACATATAACATACAATTTTCCATTATAGTTCACATTCAATATTATTCTCTATTAGTTTCAGGTACACAACATAGTGGTTAGACAATCATATACTTTACAGAGTGGTACCCCTAATATTTCAAGAACCCCCCTGGCCCATACATAGCTGTAACCTATAAAATGTATATTTGTACATAAAACACTGAGCATGAACCTTAATGTGAACTATGGGCTTTGAATGATAATCAATGTAGGTTCATCTATTATGACAAATGTACTACTCTGCTGGGAGATGTTGATAATGGAAGAGGTTTGTGCATGTGTCAATGTAGGGAGTATATGGGAAGCCTCTGTACCCTCCTCTCAATTTTGTTGTGAACCTAAAACTTCTCTAAGAAAATAAATTAATTTAAAAAGAATATATATATATATGTAACTTATTACTATATAATCCAGATTTCCTATGTGACTTAGTAGACATAAATAAAAAGCAGAAGTAAAAAGTAATATGTCAATATGTTTCAAAAGTATTTGTTTATGAAGTATCTAAAATATTAAAATTTATAGAAACAAAATGTTAAATGGAGGGAAAACTAGTTTTTAATGGGCATAGAATTTGAATTTTGCAAGATAAAAAATGTATAGGGCTGTTGCACACAATATAAATATACACAACACAACTGAAATATACATTTAAAAACAATTAAGATGGTAAATTTAATGTTATGTGATTATAACCACAATCCTATCTAATAAAAGTGTAATATGCAGATTGATCATAACTCCAACACACAATATGGCTGCCCCCATGTGGTCAAAGATCCTGCCCCTATGTTGATACAAGATGGCCAGCAGAGGAGGGCAGTTGGGAGGCACCAGGCCTGCAAGGGAGGGCAGTTGAGAGGGAGCAGGCCTGCAAGGGAGGGCAGTTGGAGGCGATCAACCCTGCAGGGGAGGGCAGTTAAGGGTGACCAAGCCGGCAGAGGAGGGAAGTTTGGGGCAAACAGGCTGGCAGGGGAGCAGTTAGACATCAATCAGGCTGGCAAGGGAGTGGTTAGGGGGTGATCAGGCTGGCAGGCAGAAGCAGTTAGGGGCAATCAGAAAGGCAGGCAGGCGAGCAGTTGGGAGCCAGCAGTCCTGGATTGTGAGAGGGATCCCAGATTGGAGAGGGTGCAGGCTGGGCTGAGGGACACCCCCCCCCCTGCCCCTGTGCATGAATTTCGTGCACCAGGCCTCTAGTTGAAAATAAAACCAAAAAAAAAGAACAAATTGATATTATTAAGCTTTGCTTGATCTTACTACATAGTCATATGAAAAAAAACCCACAGCATTATAGTCACTGAATCCTTCATACATAATATTTAAAATAAAGACAAGTCACAAACATAAAAAGAATATATAGCCTCATGAGTAACCTTCGCAGTGTTGGGTGCGGATGGTTAATAATAATTCTTAGTATAGTCAATACAGTGTACTGGGCATCCTATTGACTCTATGAGATGCATAAAATCCTTTTCCAGTTTATTTAAATATGTCAGAGATGTATAACTTGCCTGAGTAATTTTTGGTCCCTCCATCCGCTAGAAAATTACCAGAGGCTTGAGCAGGGCTGAGGCTTGTTCTAGTTAGAGCCCTCTAGGGAACAGAGCTATGTCTCCTTGTGTAACTATAGCTTCTTTTCAGTGCATAGCCACTGCTGGATCTCACAGGGAAAATATAAAATCCCCAATCAATTTAGAGGCAGATTTAGACCCAGAAGATAGCCAGTTAATGCATCTCAACTTATTTAGAAAGCCTGAGTACAAGCAAGTAGCCCCCAAGGCCCCAGGTAATAATTGCTATTTCCATCTTCATCCAGAAGGAAAAAAAGCTGGAAATAGTCTTCATTCCATGAGTGTTTTGGGCCACTGATTTTTAACACCCAGGTAAGAGTCATTTTCAATTAAAATATAGAATCATAGCCCCTTAGAGCTATAAAGATTCACAGAGAAAATCTAATGTGATGCTCTCATTTTACAGATGAGCAGACTGAGGCCTGTAGATGTTTAGGGACTTGTCTGAGGTCTCATGCTTGTTAATAGCTCAGCTGGGATCTTGATCAAATGTACTATTTCTAAAAGGTTTAATGGTGCTTAAAAAACAATGGAGCCCTAGCTAGTTTTGCTCAGTGGACAGAGCATTGGCCTGTGGACCAAAGGGTCCTGGATTTGATTCTGGTCAAGGGCACATGCCCCGGGTTGTGGGCTCGATCCCCAGTAGGGGCATGCAGGAGGCAGCCAATCAATGATTTTCTCTCATCATTGATGTTTCTATCTCTCTCTCTCTCTCTCTCTCTCTCTCTCTCTGTCTCTCTCTCTCTCTCTCCCTTTCTCTCTGAAATCAATAAAAATATATTTAAAAAAAAACAATGGACTCTCTTAAATAACATGCACACTTCCCTTTCAATGTTACTTACACTATTTTTTGTAGAAAGTACAAAATTATATTTCAATCCAGTTCCCACTTGAAATAAGTGAAAATTATAAAGTTAAAACCTAGAGATTTTTGTTTAGAATTTGATGCTGCTTTAAGAAAAGTGGGGCTTAACACAAGTGTCTCATGCTCAACTCTGAGAGCAGGAAAGATGGGAGTGGGGAGAAAGATGCCTGCCAAGTTCATGGAGAAAAGAGATTGTTGGGCCTTGAGTGTTTTTCCCTCGAAGGCAGAGAGAGCCCCTTTATCATTTTAAAATGTGTTACTGTTACTTGACTTCCCGAATTTGGCAGTGCCTTCTCTCTACTCTTCTGACTATGGCAATTTGGGAGACTGGCTGGCACCCAGCATCCCAGTCACTTTTTGTTTGTATGCCCATTTAAGTTGGAGAATAGGAAGGAAGTGGCTGTAAAGGAAAAAAATGTGTCTTGGCTATTATCATTTAATAGTAATTATGGTATATGGAGTCATAGCAATGAAATACTTAGGCAAAATTAAATATATGTGCATATAGATTGTAAACATCAGCATCTCTGACATAGAGCAGGGTTATAAATTCGTTGATCCAGTTTGATTACTGGACTCATGTTAGCAATGAGACAAACAGGATATTCTACAGATTTAGAACGTGTCGATGAAGTGGGTACCTTGTAGAGAAGCAATGTACAGCAGAGTAATAGAGGTCTCGGCTTCTCTCAGCTTCTCTGTACCATTCTTAATTGAATTTGGAATTTCATTTGAGAAGGGAGGGGTGGAGTTGTGGGCACATTTGGTCTGAAGTTAGCGTGGAACCTGGGCTATCAGGCCAGGATTTTATTGTCATGGTTGCCATTGCCCACTGTCCCCTGAGCACACACTGCCACAGGCCAGAGGGAGGGAAGCTTATCTGCGGTGAGAGGTCAGCATGGGTCCTTGTAGAGCGGGTGAGAAATGATTGCAGCTGCTCATGGCGTTGCTTTCTCTGCTGTAAATGAGGCTTCTCGTTAATGAATCATGCATACAGACTGCCAGGGTCTCAGCCTTAATTGGCACTAATGGGAACATCTTATGGTTGAAGGGAGAGCTAGGGGAGTCATTTTCAGTCTGATTTGATTTGGAAAGGAGCTGGGACAATTTACATTTTCCATGAAATTCTAGGCCAGCCTTACACATCACATTTTCAATCTGAACTACAAATAGGTTGCAGAGTATCTACAAAAAAATCTATCAAATATTTCATGAGGGAGAAGGAATATCAACAATGCTTCTTGAGATTTTCCTTTCTCTGCCAGGCATGGCACCTACAGAGAGTGTTTGAATCTGCTTTTGACTGTACTATGCATGCTAAGTATGTTTTATTCCTTTGAGATCATTCAACAGGATTTCAATGTAAGTAAGCCCAGAGGAAATTTTGACCAATAAATTGTATTTAAAAAATGCGTCCTTCCATAATAGTGTACTGTTATTATAATAACCTAAGCTAATGCAAAAGTTTAATCTGAGTTGCCTGGAACATTTGGACCCTTAAGTGGAACTGATCTGTATCATTCCTCTTTTAGCTCTAGAGAAAGAGTTTCTTGTAATTAGTTTTGTGATGTATATTCAGCACTGAGGAATGGATGGTCATAGTGTTGGTTCAGTTCAGACCTTTTCAGATCATGGAACAAATGGGAGAATACCACCTCCCAGAATACGCTAAGCACATACTACACCTTGGAGTGAATTAAAAAAGGCATGCCTGCCTTCAGATGGATGCACACGCACAAAGGCACACTGCTTACAGGCCCTGCTTGCTTCTTCAATCGGGTGCCCTTGTGCAGTCCACAACCTGTATAAGGTACATAATAAGCTTGGTATTATCTTTGTGAATGTTGACACCTCTCTAACCCAACTATGAGTTTGTGGGAAGGGCCTGGAAAAAGCCAGTTGATCTTATAAAGAAAAATGTAGGTCTCAAAGATGTGGAGTAAGTCTATAGGGGAAGATATAATAATGACATAATATTTAGTACAGAATATCATAGAAAGCTTGAAATCCACATCCCTGAAAATAATTTTTATTTTTCGTCAATACAACCTCAGGGTATCATGTTCTATATTTGATCCACTGTCAGAAGTAAATATTTTCTTTAGGTCTTGTAATTTATTGCTGGAAAATAATGTAAGATTTAGTCCTATTCCTTTATTTTACAGATGAGAAGTCATGTGCACAGCTCCGAGATACATGGCTAGTTAATGATGGAGCCTGGACTAAAATCCAGGTCTATGAAAACAAGTCCAATTCACATTCCATCCCTGCCTAGCTAAATACCACAAATGCACACCCATCTCTCAGGTTCAAGATATGCCTTTAAGTCTGATATTTTGCTATTCAGTAAGTATAGCTTACCCAAAGCCTTTCTATGGTAATAGTGTTGATCCCTCCTCTCTTGGTATTCATCTTTGCAAAATGAAGAATGATAATCTCCTAATCTAGTCTTTTGAGGATAGTTGATACTCACCAATGGAAATGGAAACAGCATTCCTCATGGGTTAGAGAATTGAATTAGCTGGCTTTTCCTTCCCTCTCAGGATCGAGTTTTACTAGCATGGCAACCTCTTTCTATTTTGCTTATTTAGTTAACTTCCTTATCTTTACTCTTATGTCTTTCCTGAAGGGAAGTACTAAGGCCTGTCTATTATGATAGAAAAACAAGGTTAAAATAATGTTTTCAGTTCACCACCATACTTCCACATCCCAATGCCTCCCCACTGTACATACACACACACACACACACACACACACACACACACACACACACATACACACACACACCTTTGGTTACATATAATATTGCGCTGCTATACTGGATGTAACAGTACATTGCAATTAGTCTACTAAGGCTCTTAAAATTAAATCTAGTAGACTCCATTGAAATTTGATACAGCTTTAGTAAAGCTGTGCTTAAAATTACTCTACTGATGAGGTCTCATACTTCTGGAAGCATCTTCTGCATGTGACTGGACCACTCATTAAACTCAGAGCAATTGCCAGACCCACAGGGTTCTTCTGGAAAATGATGCCAAGGAAGGTGCTTGTGCAAAGCGGCCAAGCTTCCTGAAATGCAACTTAAGAATCTGGTCACAACTGATTGCACCAGGTGTTATTACTCAAAGGATATTGCTCCTGTCCCCTTCCCAGGCCTTTACCTCACTATTATCTGCTCCTGGGTTATGCACATATGCATATAAATTCTTTGGTTAATCTCTTCCCACCCGCCCCTTCCCTCTGAAATTCCTTAGTCTGTTCCATGTTTCCATGTCTCTGGATTTATTTTGTTCATCAGCTTATTTTGTTCATTAGATTCCACTTATGAGTGAGATCATGTGATACTTGTCTTTCTCTAATAGACTTATTTCACTTAGCATAATACTCTCCAGGTCCCTCCATGCTGTCTCAAAGGATAAGAGATCCTTCTTTTTTACTTCTGCAATATTATTTCATTGTGTAAATGTACCACAACTTTTTTTATTCACTCATCTACTGATGAGCACTTGGGCTGTTTCCAGATTTTAGCTATTGTAAATAGCGCTTCTATCAACATAGGGGTGCTTATATTCTTTCTGATTGGTGTTTCAGGAAATATTTATAGACTTAACATTGGACTAGCAACCTACAAGATGACTCATAAGGTTTTTCTATATTTGATAGTGAATAATAAGGTCTTCTGTCTAGAGGAGACATAATGCAAGATATACAGGAAGAAGGTATTAGACACAGATATTAGAGGAAAAACAAAGAAAGCAGCAAAGTCACTTAACTATCCTCTTTGCCCCAACTACTTTGTTTCCCAGTCAAGATGGTAAAGTGGAAAATATTTGGGTTTTGGAGTTAGGCAAGTATGGACTTAAATCTTTAATATCCTCTTTGAGCCTCAACTTCCTTATTTAAAAAATGGGAACAGTGATACCTGCTTCATAGGATCATTGAAAATATTAAATGAATGAGGTGAGGGGATTAGGAAGTACAGATTGGTAGTTACAAAGTAGTCACAGGGATGTAAAGCACAGCGTAAGGAACAGAGTCAATAATATTGTGATAACTATGTGTGGTGCTGAGTGGGTACTTGAAATATCGGGGGGAAACATCTTGTGAAGTATATAATTGTCTAACCACTGAGCTATACATCTGAAACCAATACAAACTAATATTGAAGGTAAAGTATAATTAAAAAATAAAAATTTAAATTAAAAATGTTTATTAAATGAGAAATGTTTTAAAAGACAGGGCATAGTGTATGTCACTTGGTAAATAACCAATAAATGGTAGTGAATAAGAGAAGAGTTCATGAACTTCTTGAGAGGATTGATTGAGGTAACATTGGCTGTGCTCCAGATACAACATAAGCATCTATAATAATAAAAGAGTAATATGCTAATTAGACCAGATGTCATTCCAGACATCCTTCCTGATGAAGCTGGGGCTGGAGGGAAGCCAGCCCGGGTCCTGAGTGCCTGCGGGTGGCCCGAGGGAAGCAGCCCAGGTCCCGGGTGCTGGAGGGAAGCCGGTGCCCGCAGCTGGGGGAAGGAAGGACTACTCTTGCACGAATTTGTGCACCAGTGGAGTCCCTCGGCCTGGCCTGCGGGAAAGGGCCGAAACCAGTTCTATGACATCCCCTGAGGGGTCCCAGATTGTGAGAGGGTACAGGCCAGCCCGAGGGACCCCACTGGTGCATGATCGGGGTCAGGGAGGGACAACAGGAGGGCTCCAGGGCATGATAGACCCATCTCACTCAGTTGGATTGGCCTGACCCCAACAGCAAGCTAACCTATCAGTCAGAGCATTGCCCCCTGGTGGTCAGTACACATCATAGCAAGTGGTTGAGTGGCCTTAGCATATCATTAGCATATTACATTTTCATTGAATGGGCCAACCTGATGACCGGACACTTAGCATATTAGGCTTTTATTATATAGTATGTTCCCTCTGTTCTATGTGGCTCCAGGAAGTATAAAGACTTCCTTTAAATATCTAAGTAGATATGAATTTGCTGTTCTTCATTTGTTCATTACTCAGGAAATGTTTAGTGGGCATCTGCTATATGCCAGGCTAGAATAGAAAGATAAATCAGAAAGAGTTCCTGATAACTAGGAGTGCATAGTATGGGTTTCAGAAAGATGGGAAAATAAGTGACATTTTAACAGCATATTGAATAGATCAATAGAAGCATAATTTTCACTCCCAGAAACCAATCAGGAGAACACACACTGCCTAGAAATCCAAGCCAACTACTGTATCTAAGGTGTGTAAAAAGAAGACCACAGTGTATGTGAATGCCAAGGAGAGGAAACATGTCTAGCTAACAAAACTCAAAGAAGATGCCCATCATCAAGAAAACAAAGGCTTTCATCCAACACCATCTGGCATAAGAAAGGTCTGAGTTAATAGTAAAATATCATCTTATGCATTTTCACTTCTATTATGTTTCCTATATTTCCCCTCTTTTTAGATGAGACTAAAATGAGAATATTAGCTGCATTCAACTCTTCATTCATCCAAATCCTCACTCCCTGTAAAGCATACCATATGTGAAAGAAAAGCTTTAAAAATACATGTTTCTATTTTCTTCTACTTCCATAAATAAGCACTACAAACTATGCCAAACCACCAAGTAATATTATTGAGCATCTGTTGAAGACATTTAAATGTCTAAAAGAGCTAAGGTTTAGCCGAGAAAGGAGAAAGCCAGAAGTAGCATTTGTGACAGTCTATTATTCAAAGGGCAGAAAACAACTATTTATCATACCCTCTTCGAAATGAAAAAGAGAAAAGAAGCATGCAAGTGTAATAACTTCTTGAAAAGGAAGTTTACAATAAATCAATGAAATAGCTATTTCTAAATCTCTATTTTTATATTTATAACTACATTTATACATATATACATTTAAAATTACAGAACCAAATTTGGGATGCCCCAAATTTTATGACGAAGACACTAATTTGGGGAGGACAATTAGAAAACTGTTAGAGAACATGTTACTTCATAAGCATATATTTTTTTAAAAATTATCTACAAACCTATTTTTCTCAATCAGCAAGTATCCATTGAGTAAAAAGCATATTATCAGGGAAAGTTCTTTGAAGGATTACAAAGAAATCTAAATTCAATCCCTGCTCTGAAATAGTTTATAGTATGGTTGGGAGCCAAAATGAGTAGATAAAACAGTGGACAGTACAGTGTTATTCAAAATTACATCCCACATTGGTTGTGTAATATACTAGTAAGTGTCAATATTCCAGGTGTTCTGAAGATAACCGGCTTGGATTAGTTTGGAAGTCTTAGATTAGCCTACAGGCAGAGAAACTTGAACTGATCCTTAAAGGATCAGATTTTTATCAATAGGAAAAAACAAAAAAGAGGGGTATTATGAGAAAAGGCAGTGAAGTAGATATTAATAGGGTATTCATGGAGTCCATGAAAATATAGTCTAACCAGAGGAAAGGGGATGTATTAGAGGGTAGTGGAAAATCCATCCCAGCAGATAGATTGGGACAGCAACCCAATTGTCTTCCATTTATGGCCTGGATAATGCCCACAAACAGGGCTTGTCATGTACCTTCTAGTCATTTGTAGTCCAACTAAACACCCTATCCTCACCAACCTCATTACTTATCTTTATCCTCCCAGAATAACAGACATGTCTATCAGATGGTCCACACAGGATGACACTAGAATCAAAATCAATGCAATTTTCTGATAATATTGTGCTTTGTAGTCTTAATATGAGTGCAGATGAGCTGTCTCCAATAGTACATCATTTCTCACCGTTGTTTGATTCTCTCTTCTTTCCATTTATTTTCATTGTTGTTGGTGCTCATTCATTTATTATTAGTTCAACAAACATGCTATTGGGCTTCTACTCTGCCTTGTGCTCTCGGTTGGACATTAAGAATATGGAGATATGTAAAACTGTTTTTACCCTCAAGTAGCTTTTATACTAGAGAAAGGAACAGAGGAGTCAAACATGCAACTCCAATAGTTTCATGCCTGTTGTGTGTTGCAATCCGTTACCCATCTCTGAGGAAGGTCATCTACACAGAACACTAAACAGAACAAGTAGGTGAAGGTGGGTGGAGAAGGTGGTCTGCTTCAGTCAGAAAGAACAGGGTGTGAAACCTGATGTGAGAAAACACAGCATATGTGGAGGACCACAGGAAGTATAACATAGGCTACAGCTTGATAAAGAAAAGATAAGCAACAGAACAACCCTGCAATGTGAGCGCCGTTCTTATAGGCCCTTGATCTTCTCATTCAGTCATTGACTCATTGGGCACACCTATGTGTCAAGACTTGTGCCAGAGGCTAGACACAGGACCCCACACAAGACACAAAGCCACCTCAAAGGAGCTTTGGATCTAGCTGAGATGCGACAGCAGTATATTGACAGTTGATGAGGGTTGTGATGGATGTGGAGGGGCACATGACTCATTTCAAATTCATCTGCAATGTTCTGCCTCTGATTGCCTTTACTTCTCTTTCAGACTCATTTTTTAAATTTGTGTGTTCTTGAAGTGTGTGTGAGGTTTGTTAAATTCTGCTGCTCTATTCTTTATTTGGTGTTTATTTATTTTATTGTTTAAACAACCTAAATAGACAACTTTCCATTAATATTCAGAAATATGTTTTTCCAAATAAGTTATATAGATGCATGTACCAAGGTTCATTTTATTCTTAAATTTGCTGAGAAACCTATAATGTTTTTTTTCACCCTAATTTCCATCTAATCCTTTTATATTTTTTAATAAAATAGAAAGCAAGAATTGGAAATAAATGTGAAAAAAGATAGTATAGTTATTGTTCCCCTCTGTCTATATCTCTTCTTCTAAGCCAAACCAAATGTAGAGGTTATATATATATATATTTAAGAAAATAAACTTAATAATAGAAAAAAATTGCAAGAGCACAAAGACTTTATCTCTATAATTTAATTCAGCATTTCTTCAGGAGGCAGGAATTTGTCAATAAGCAAGGTATTGCTAAGTTCCTGGAGAAGGATAAAGGGCTATCTGAAACAAATAAAACAATAACACAACTGGGAAAAGGTAAAAAGGATGCTAGAGCAAACAGTAGTAAAAAGGAATGAGATAGGGAAGAATAAATAATAGAAACACGAGAAAGCAATGTTTTGGGATTGAAGGTAACAACAAGAAAATTAAATTCTGAGAGCGAGAAGATGTGGGAAAGAGAATAAGCACAGTTTTCTCTCTCCTGCTTCTCCATCTAAGAGAAATAACTGTCAACTACAGGTCATAAAGCTTTATAGACTAATGACCTGTGACCTCTGACCCTGTGATTTATTTCCTCTGAGCAGAGGTATAGCCTCTCCTCCTTCTGAGAAAAATGAGGCAACATGGCTGGGTGACTTCTCCCATCCATCAGGCAATGAAATGTGTCTGGGTGTCAATTTTCCATCAGTACTCTTGCTCCAGGCTAACTAAAGACTGGTTTACAGACCAATACAGAGTCAGCGGACACATTTTACTTTTTTAAAACCTTATGTAAGTACATATATATATATGTGTATGTGTGTATGTATATGTATGTGTGTGTGTGTGTGTGTGTGTGTGTGTGTGTATGTGTATGTATATGTATATACATATGGATATGGATATATATAATATATATAAAATTAATATATAATCAACTTTTAAGTCTTTTCTACTGAACCACAGAAAGCAAGCAGTTCCAAAATTAATTAACAAATTGCTGAGAGTCGGCAGAACCAGTTCATAATTGGCCAGAGCTGATCTTCCCAATTGCAAAAAAAGTTCACTCACTACAAAGGAAGAAGAGTTCTTTCATTTGCATTGGCCTCTTCCACTTGGCAAGAGAGGTGTCCATTTGTGAATGGGCACATTTCCACATACAGGCCATCAGATAGGTATTTCCAGACAGCAGTGATAATTAGAGCACACACCCCCTCTTTGAGGCCATTGGAGACTGATTGGAGTCAGCTAGGACTCCTGGGTAAATTGTTCTTTTGTGAAGCCTGGACTGCAGTGGCCAGAGTTGGCTCTGGCTTTCAGGGACAAAGGAGAGTGAGTCATCTCCCTTCATGGTGCTGAATTGTTGAAAGGGCACAAGAAGTTCCCAGGGATTTTGTGCTGCTTTAAAGCAACCTGCATTTAATGGATGGGAAAGGGGATGGGGGAAGTGAGCTTTGTTGCTAGGCCTCCCAAAGACTTGCCAAAATTTTGCCTGTTTCTTTGTGAACCTGGTTACTGCCCCTGCTGGGCTTCCCATTACACTAAACAGGAAAAGGATGAATATGCCCAGTCTTTTTCAGTTTGCAAATGTGCCTTGGTGAGGGCAAACATGGCCATGTTTGTTCTCCCTGGGGAACAAGTCGGGAATGAAGTCCCTTTTGTTCAGGCCAAGCAAAACCTCCCCTCATTCCCAAGTCCCAGAAGACTAGCAACTTAATCTGGAAGTGTGAACATGAATCCTGCCTAGGAAAGGCTGCGCTCTCTGAAGTGGCCCAGAAGTTGGCATCTGTCTGTAGCCCCGGAAGACACAGAGATGCAGGTGATTTCCAGGAGAGGCCCCTTTAGTATGTGTACAACTCGATAAAGGGAATCTGTCTGACATGCAGGAGCGCACGGAGCTGATCCAGCAGTGGTTCCAGTCTTCATTAGTTTACAAAGGGGCTGTGATTTGAAGGAGGGTGACATGTCTTACATGCCATGGAAATATAAAATATAGCTTTCATTAAGGTATTATCGTATATTTCCTGATGAATATATGCAAAGGAAAAGCAGAATGATGGATGTTTCTTTTAAAAAAATATATATTTTATTGATTTTTTACAGAGAGGAAGGGAGAGGGATAGAGAGTTAGAAACATTGGTGAGAGAGAAATATCGATCAGCCGCCTCCTACACACTTCCTACTGGGGATGTGCCCTCAACCAAGGTACATGCCCTTGACCGGAATTGAGCCTGGGACCTTTTAGTCCACAGGCCAACGCTCTATCCACTGAGCCAAACCAGTTAGGGCTGGATGTTTCCTTATTCTTTCCTTCATGGAGGCAGTGAGCATGTGTGAATTTGTGCATTTTGGTATATAAATAGATAAATTAGATGATAGATAGATAGATAGATAGATAGATAGAAGATAGATAGGTAGATAGATGGCCATGTACAAGGAGAAAATAGTTGGGGATGGGTGGATTTTTAACAAAAATAAATAAGCCATCATCCCTATCTTCAATGAATTTACAGGAAGAGAAAAAAGAGTGTTATTCAGAGTCATATATATTAATAAAATGGTAATATGATAATTAGACCGGGAGACCTTCCAGACATCCTTCTGGACAAAGCCATGGTGGCGGGGCCGAGGCAGAGGTGGTTAGGGGCAATCAGGCCAGGAGGGGAGGGCAGTTGGGGGTGATCACAACAGCAGGGGGAGGCAGTTGGGGGCATGCAGGCCAGCAGTGGGGGCAGTTGGGGGTGATCAGGCCAGCAGTGGGGGCAGTTGGGGGTGATCACAACAGCAGGGGGAGGCAGTTGGGAGCAAGCAGGTTGGCAGGGGGGCAGTTGGGGGCGAGCAGGCCAGCAGTGGGGGCAGTTGGGGGTGATCAGACCAGTAGGGGGGGAAGTTGGGGTGATCATGCAGGCAGGGGAGGCAGTTGGGAGCAAGCAGGTTGGCAGGGGGGCAGTTGGGTGTGAGCAGGCTGGCATACATAGTGGTTAGGGGTGATCAGGCAGGCAGGCAGGTGAGCGGTTAGGAGCCAGGGGTCCCGGATTGTGAGAGGGATGTCCAACTGCCTGTCAGACATCCCCCAAGGAGTCCCAGATTAGAGAGGGTGCAGGCTGGGCTCCGGGACACTAGTGTGATTATAATAAACTAGAGGCCTAGTGCATGGATTTGTGCACTGGTGGGGTCCCTCAGCCTGGCCTGCACCCTCTCACAATCCAGGACCCTTTGGGGGATGTAGTAGTGCCAGAAGCAGCAGGCGGCCAGGGAGGAGTCCGAGCCCAGGCTGGGCATCTGCCACTGCTGCCCCTCAATAGCGCAGCCACTGAGGCGGGAGAGGCTCGTGCCGCCACAGCAGCACTGGCCAGCTGTGAGCCCGGCGTATGGCACCCAATGGTTAGCTGAGTGGCACTCCCACTGTGGGAATGCACTGACCATCAGGGGGCAACTCCTGTGTTGAGCGTCTGCCCCCTGGTGGTCAGTGTGCATCATAGCGATCAGTCAACGGGTTGTTTGGTCCTTTGGTTGCTTAAGCTTTTATATATATAGATGTCAAGTGCTGATAGGATACTGATTTAGTATATCATATGAGAGAAACAAAAAACTCTGAGGGTTTAAAAGAGGGAGTGTACATATTTCATTATGTGAAATCCAGGAAAACTTTATGGTAGAGGCAGCCTTTATGATAAAATTTGATGCACAGGGAGCCTTCCAGCACATGAAGAAAATAAAGGAAAGAAGGACGTTCCACTAACAAAGGAGATAGTGAACAAAAGTGCTCGGGTAGATAGGACTTGATGGTGGAAGAAGGCAGTTTGACTGAAGCATCACATTCTTATAGGAAAATAGTAAGGAATAAGGGTGAACAGCCAAGTCAGGGTCATACTGGTAAAGGTCTTAAATGTTAGGTTGAATATTTGGTTTTTTAATTCAATAAAGAATAGGGATTCTGAAAAATATGAACAAGAAAGTGATATAATTAGAATTATACAGAAATTAATCTAATAATGGGATATATTGGAAGGAGATTGTAGATGGAAACCCAGGAGACCATCTATTTTAGTCATCTAGTCAAAATGTAACAAATCTTTTATATTAGGATGGTGGAAGTGGGAATAATAAAAGGGAGAGATTGGATAGATTTTGAAAAAAGTAGAATCTGCAGACAACTTACTGATGTAGTTGGCAAGGGAGAAAGAGGAGGACGCCAGGGTTTGGAGCCCTAGGGATTACAATAATAGTGTTGCCATGGAAAGGAAAGAAAACCTGGAGTTTTGGAAAAAGAGGAGTTCAGTTTGGGGTTTATTGAAGTGAAGGAATTAGCTAAAAATGAGTTAAAAATGCTCAGTATGCAGCAAAATTATAGGAAATAAGCTAGGGCTAAAACATAGAGTTAGGAATCATCGATTTAGCAAATTGTAATGGAGAACTTACTATATGCCAGGCACTGTGTGAGGTACTGGGTTACAGAGATAAACAAGGTCAATGGCTTCTGATCTCACAGAGTTTACAGTCCAGTGAGGAATAAAGATAGGTAAACCCACCAGTCCCCTGCAAAGTGATAACTACTGTGAAAGATAGCAGGGAAGCACAGGGTGTTATGGCATCCAGAAAATTTCCAAAACATCTTACCTAGACTTTGGGGGTTAGGGAAGGATCCTAGCAGAAAGTGACTTCTAAGACAGGATACCATGGCGGGGCAGGGACTCAGGACAAACATTTCTAGGCAGTGTGAAATTCCAGCTTAGAGTTAGAGCAAGGTACACTGGAACAGAAAACACCCACAGGAGAATAATAAGAGAGGAAGCTGGAAGGATAAGGTTAATTATTCTGAGCCTTGTTGGTCACATTAAGGAGTTCGGACTCTATTCAAGAGTCATAGGAAGAAGCTAATGGGTTTTAAACTGAGGAACTGGCCCACTTTAATTTACAGAAATCACTCTGGCAGCAATATGGGAATAGAGAAGGGAGGGAAAAACAGGGCAGTGAGATTCAGAGGACCTGTTCCTCAATAATATCCAAGTGGTGATGGCTTTGATGGGGTGGAGGAGTGGAAGAGTGATCAACAGAAATATCTGGTCTTTTTCTTGGCCACCAGGTGGTTATTGTTACCATTCACTAAGCAAAAAAACATAAAAGTAGTTAGGGATAGTGTGTGTGAGTGTGTATAAGTATGTGTGTGCATTTGATGAGGAGTAGGAAGAAGTCCAGTCTTGTGATGTTAAATTTGGGGTGATATCTGAAGGGTGATGCCTAGGAGGCAGTTAAACATGTTTAATGTCTATGAGAGAGGTCTAGTCTACGGATATAAATTTGGAAGTCATTACCATATAAATGAAAGCAAGAACCTCAGAAGAGTACAAACTTACTACACACACTCCCAGAGGAGAAAAGAACAGGAAAATATATATCTTTCTAAAATAGATATCTGAATAATATCAATATTTAAGGGGTAGAGGCAACGAGAAGTAGGAGTAGGAGGACAACCAGGAGAAATCTGTGTTTTGGAATACAAGGGTAGAGTGTGTTATCTAGGAAGAGAGGTCAACTATATTAACGACTTAAACAAACACTTCCAATAGGTCAACTGAGAGGTCACAACTATGGATGGATGCCATGGAAAAGGATCATTACTATCTCAGGCAAGAGCAGTTTCACTGGAATGAGGGGACAGAGGTCAAAATGTAGTGGGTTGTTGAGTAAAAATTCTAAAAGATCAAGGAGCAGACTAAACAAGGCAGTGTGATTGGCCTACTGGCTGTGTTGGAGAACTGTGTGGTGGGAACAGAGGTCAGACATCAAGGGCTGAGGAGTGAGCAAGTGGGTGGGGTGAGGAGGAGATGGAGGAAAGGGATGGAGAACACTTTTTCTAGAAGTTTGTAGAGAATAACAGGACAAAAAAATACTGTAGCTAAATGGTCAACTGGACATCTTTGCAGGCAAAGAAGGGAAAGTAGAGGTGGTAAAATTGAAAGTACCTTTACTTTTCATGTAAATAACATTAGCTTTGATGAAAGAAATTCTCTTGGTACCTTAGTCTGTTTGGGATGCTATAGTAGAATATCCTAACGTGGTGAGTCATAGAAAGCAGAAATTTACTTCTGACAGTTCAGAAGGCTGGGAATATGAGACCAGAGTGCAGGCATCATCAAGCTCTGGTGAGAGCCCTCTTCTAGTGCACAGATGCTCCCTTCTCTTTGTATCCTCACGTGGTGGAGAGCAGAGAGGGGAAGCAGAACTCAGGAGTGGCTCCTTATAAAGAAGGGCATCAATCCCATTCATGAGGCCTCCACTCTCATGACCTCATCTAATCTTAATCATCGTCCAAAGGCCCCACCTCCTAATACCATCCTCTGGGGGGAGAGGGTTTCAAATTAAAAATGTAGGGAGGACACAAACATTCAGTCCATAATACTTGGTCACGGTTATGAGACTGGGGGCCTTGGGAGAGGGAAGCAGGATTCAAGAGAAGTTGGGGAAGAGTCAGAAGGGCAGGAATAAATCAGTGCAGGTCACATCAGCCTCTCACCAGGTAAACACCCCTCCCCTCCTCCTCAAGCTCGTCCTGCTTTCTGGTATTGATTTCCATTGTTGTTAACTGGCAAGCACAGAGGCCATTAGAAACAAGGGCTGTTCACAAAACGTTTTAAGCAACCTAGTAGCAAAAGTAGCTCAGTAGCCAGGACCATAAATAGGATCTGGGTTCTGAGATTCAGATAATCTCCCCAAAGTAGATAGGACAAGAGAATATTATATGCACATCATAGCAGAGCAACCAGAAAGACACAAAGCTCCAAGCTAGGCTCACAGAGTAACTGCAGAATTTCAGTATGAATATTATAGTGAGTAAGGAGGTTAAATTACCTTGACTTCTTTTCCGGCTGGGAGGGTGGGGGCGGGGGAGGGGCATACAGTTGTCCTGTCTTTAAATATAAATAAATATCTAGTTAGTTCTAATGGTTTCTTTTTCTCTCATGATTAGCTCCAAAGAAAAGAAGCAAGGTATCTTAGTTTTCAGAACCTTTCACATTTTGAATGCTCAGTAAATACTAAAAAAGTGATCCAATGTGTGAAAATCAAAAGGCAGAATAAATCTATCTCCTTTTCTGAATGCTGAACCTTTAAGCACTCAGCAGGGAGGAAGTGTTTTTCCTAATATAGAGATAGAGAGTTGTTTGTTACAAAAAGGGGGGAAATCCAATTAGAAGGTGCAATTTGTGAGCCCCCTCCTTTGGCATAAACCACTTAGCAGTCGATAGATCAGCTCTAATGCCAAAGGTGTGGATGCCTAATATTGGAGATTATGAGCCAGTTTCTAGTCTGCTGGCTTTCTCATCAGGAGATAGTTTAATGTTCTGATTTCAGTAATAAGTATTACTGATTAAACTTCAGTAATAAGGCCCAAACTTCTTTTGCCTTAAATACTTATGCAAAAATGTCTAAAACTTGCCAAAATGTTCAATTAAAAAATAAAAAGTTAAGTCATACTGGTTGTTTCATATTATGCAGAACAAAAATGTTCATTTGACTGAGTGACCTACCTAAGCCTAAAACCTAATTATCAGGTCCAGTAAGATGATTTTCAATGACATTCATGTCACCCTTTAAGGAAAATGAAATTATTTTAAGGAAAATGTAATGATTGCTTTTAGAGCAGGCACCATCACTACTCTGCCCAAGTCCCCTCTGAAACCTTTGCTATTCTCATGTACATCTCCCCGCAACAGCCAGCACCTGCCTTTTTTCTTTTCTTTTCTTTTTTTTTTTTTTTTGAGAGCTGCCTTGAGGCTTCCAGAATCAGCTTGAGCTAGAGGTGTTCTACTAATAATACATAATATTTACTGAGCATTGGCCATATATTGGACCTTGTATTAAGCACTTTATTGAATTATCCCATTAAATTCTCACAGTAACTCTGCATGGTATTACTGAAGTTATCGACTTGATAATTTCCCTTCTATGAAGTCATCATACTAGTATTAAGATACTTATGTACTTTGATGCTATGATGTATGTACAGAGATGTTTACTGTAAATATGTGTGTATGTTTTTTAAAAACCACTGGAAACCTAAACTTGTATCAACAAGGGCTGGTCAAATAAATGTTGGTACATCCCTAGAATAGAGTCTTTTGCAACCAGGAAGAAAGATTAGGCAGTTCTATGAGCACTTTAATGGGAAAATTGCTAAGAGATGTTGTTATGTAAAAATCAAGGTGCTGAAGAGTCATATATACATAGATGTGTGTGAGTGTGCATTGATTATTTTTGTAAAGATGGTAAGAAATTGGATGAATTTAGTAGGAAGATGTACCTCTGGAGGGGACTTGGGTAGAGGGTGACTTATTTTAGTTTTATTCTCTTGTTTAACTGTGTGCTTATAATAGTTTTTTCTTTTCAATTTGAAAATAAATGCAAAATTAAATGCAGAATTTCAGAGGAGGGGGCTCATCAGCTCTCAAATGTTTTTAGGGATCAAATGCTTCAAATATATATTTATCAATATAGTTACACAATCTCAAAAGTGGATGGTGATATTATTCCCCTTTTAAGGAAAAGAAACTAAGACTTACAACTTAATTGCTCAAGTGCACAGAGCTAGCAAACAGCAGAGACAGAATTTGAATCCAAGTCAGTTTGATTTTTAAGCCCTTAATTTCATTCTGTCATTTTTCTTTCAAAATCAAAAATAGAATAATAAAACTACTTTAGTAACCTTACAAAAATGAAGTAAGTTTAACAATAAAGAATCTCAATTTTAACTTTTCCATTTAATTATGATAAAACCTGCTTGCTTCTAAGTTTTAATAAGACTATAAATTCAGTCACAGGAAAAAAATTTCTTTTTAAGTACTAGTAAAATTAAAATTAATTAATTTCTAATGAAAGTATAACATAAGTAGACCAGAAAGTACATAAAATTAATATAATGATAGCAAAAAAGTATTATTATATATCTATTTTTCCAAAAGAAATAGGAAATTTATTTACCATAAAAGCAACAATTTCCCTTTAAACCCCAATTATTATGTTTCACTTTTTTCTTCTGTAAAGCCAATCTTTAAACAATTATGAGTATATCATACTCTCAATTATGAGTATATTATTAGCATAAATGTGTAAAAATTTCAACTCATAGCCTTTTAGGGGGAAGAAAACATCATGAATTTTCAGTAAAAGATGACCATTAAAACATGGCTGCAGACACATCTGCTTGATCCTAGAATAAAAAAAAAAAAAAGTCAAAATATTTCCTTCTTTCAGTAGGAATTGTGGTCCCAGATTCATAATATCTTCTTTAGAAATTGTATAGAGTGTCCAAAAAATGGAGATTTTATACATGGATTAATTCTGGTGTTATCCATGTTTGTATTTTTTTAATGGCATGTGTTTTTTGTTTTGTATTGTTTTCTGTTTCTTATATTTTATGGAACATGATGATAGGCAAAGACCCCAAAGATTAAAATGATTTGAAACCTAGGAAACTAAAAATGGAAATCAATGAGTGATGGAATGAATGAAAGTACAAAGAGAGCACTCTATAAAATGTTATAATTCATGGTTATACATCTGCAAGGAATGTGGAGATTTCTAATGGTCTATTGTGTAAAAGTTTTGTATCTTAAAATATTTTTAAAATACCAAAAGCTTGCTAGAAAAATCAATAATTCATAAGTACATAAGGTAAATGGTCTTATTGAATCATCTCTGGTTTCAACATTATTTTTAGTTAGAGAAAAAATGAAGTTTGGTCAATTGTTTCTCCCCATAGAATCATCTTGCAATTCCCTGCCAATAAGCCATTTGTTTTAAGAGGGAAGTATTACACATACATATATTTTAAACCACTGTGACCTTTCACACACACAAACAGGAGGTTTGCAGTTAAGGTATTGGATTGCTCTGTAAGGACAGTATTATGTACTGAGAGGCATGATTAGAGGAGACTGAATTAAGCTGATAGTACCTAAGGTAACTCCCTAGTCACAGTCGTGTCTCCAGAAGTTGTTCCACTAACTAGGGCTCACTGATCTCCTTATTAACAGAATTCTAACTCCCTTATTATAAAGTACCTAAAGGGAACAGAGCTGAAGATTCTTCATTGGAAAAAACCCTCATTTGTGATTACTAGGCATGCCAGTTTAAACACAATTAAATGTGTACTATGCATGCAAAACCTACCCCAACAATCTAGGCAGGCTAGGGAGCCACACATATTATCTATCTATATAAAACCCTAATATGCAAATCGACTGAATGGCAGAATGAACTGCGGAACGACTGGTCAGCGGGCGGCAGGGCCGGCAAGCAGGCAGCGCCAGGCCAGCAGCCAAGGTGGGTGCCAGTGGGGGGGCCAATCGCCCAGCCGGTCACCCCACAGATCAGCCCTGATCGCCGACCAGGCCTAGGGACCCTACCCTATGTATTGGAAACAGTCTCTTAGATTTAAAAATTAAAACCTGGCAAGGCTACTCTAACACTGAAAAAAACAGGATGATGCAGCAATGGCATGCATGGACTCTGGCTTGCACATTTTGTGGTCAGCCCTCATTCTGACACTTTCAACTGTGTGACAAAACCACTTACTTAACTTCTCTCTGCTTCAGTTTTTTCCACCCATAAGATGGGAAAATAGTACTACTGCCTCAGAAAGATCATGTTATGTACTACTTTTTATAATCAGGGCAAAATATGTAGCTGCCCATACAACAGCAAGATGCCTTTCACCTGTATGAAAAGTATGGTTACTGGTGCATGCAGTGTCTGGGATTGCAAGAGGGATGTCTGACTGCTGGTTTAGGCCTGTAAACCAGCAGTTGGACATCTCCTGAGGGGTCCCGATTGTGAGAGGGTGCAGCCCAGGCTGAGGGACTCCCTCTTCCCCGTGCATGAATTTTGTGCACTGGGCCTCTAGTGTGATTATAAAGAAGCCACATGACTGGATAAAAAAGTGAAAGGATTAGCTAAAGAACATATATACATACCCCATGGACAGGGACAATAATGTGGTGATTGCCAAGAGAGGAAGATGCAGGGATGGGTGGAGGTGACCAAATTGGGGGGAAATGGGAGACATCTGCAATAGTGAGATTTTTAAAATTTTTAATAAAAATAAAATGAAGCCACAAGAATCCCCTGGCTTTAAAAAATCATTACATACTTCAGCCTGTTATTCTTAAAATTTCTACTATTTAAATTAATGCATTAGATTAATTATCATCCCTCAAGTAAGATTATGAGGATGAAAGCAAAGTTTTAAATGCCAAATTTTTAAAAAAAGGAAGACTGGAAAAAAATGAGTTAAAATTCATTTTATGAATCTGGAGAAAAAGGACAAAAGGTAAACACAAAGAAAACAGTTAACAAAATATTACAAATAGGAAAACAAAAATTAATGGGGAAAAAAGGTTGAAAAGAGATCATCACCAAAGTGTAAAGGAAAATGATAAGCTGGAACTATATTTTGAACTCATTTCACTGGGCTTATTGGCAATCAGCAAAGTGCAAATTAAAAAAAAAAAAACTTTGTATCTTTTATACTGACAAAATTATAAAGCCTGATGATAACAAGTTTTGGTGATGATGTGGGATAATATTAACTTTTATATACCATAGTTAAATTGTAGAGACAAAGTGAAAAGCAATTTGGTGACCTACTAAAGTCGAAGATGCCCTTCCCAGGAACTCAGCGATTCTATCTCTAGTTAGGTTCCTTAGCATATTTCTTGCATATGTGCTCAAGGAGACGTACAAAAATAATTGCTGAAATGAATTAAAGAAGAACAGATTTAGAAATAAAATTATCAATTTGAGAATGGACAAAAATAACATGTTATACTTTTTACAGTGATTCCTACATAGCAGTTAATGAAGTCACTAGAGTTATCAATATAAATATGTATTAATATAAGTAAATTTAAAAACATAATTTTAAGTAAAAAAGATTAATTTGGAATGACATTTACAGTAGGATCTTATTTCTATAAAGTACAAAACATGCATATAATGTGTTATATGTTAAACATGATTAAATATTAAAGGTACAAAATCATGAATGGAAAGAATTCGAGACTTCGGGACAGCGATTACTTGTGGAGAGGCGAGAAAGAACTATGAGTTTATAAAAGAGCATACAGGAACTTCAACTAAAAATATAGCGTTATTTTTTAAAAAGTTAATATGGCCAAATATATTAGATTTAACTAAATCTGATAGTAGCTATAGGGCATTGATTATTTTTCTCTAGACATTTTGTGAGCTAGAGCACACTTAAAAGTATACACTTTTTTGTAAACAAAACAGATATACAAAGCAGATATACATACAAACACATACAAACACACATACAAACACATACAAAACAGATATACCAGTACATAAACAAAACAAACATATACAAACACACATACAGATGTGCATACAGACACATACACATGCTCATATGCATGCTCATTCAGATGCACATACATACTTCTAACTTCTCATAATAATATGTATTACTGTACATGAGTGTAAGAAGATTGAATAACTATCCTGCTTTTATTTTGTAACAAATACATACTTATCTGAGTTTCCTTGTATTTATGCTGTAGAATCATTGTTGGAAGCACCATAAGATATGTCTCTAGCATTAGGGATCACGTGCTCACAGTTAAAGTACCACTGACTCCTTCCACAATTCTATATTTATTTGTGTAATTTATATTGAATCTGAAATCTCTTGGATCTGAATTTTGGAGGTCATTTAAGCTGTCATTTTTCTGATAAATGTTTATTTTCTAAGAGTTGAATTTATTTCTTTTTAGCCTTTTATATAACCTATGCTTAGTACTCATCTTAGCATCAACATAGTGTTTGTTTTTGCAGTGGAAGTAAATAAACTACCCCAATGATTTATGACTTACAAATTTGCATATGCTG
The DNA here is from genome assembly GCF_027574615.1 of Eptesicus fuscus. Lineage (NCBI taxonomy): Eukaryota > Metazoa > Chordata > Mammalia > Chiroptera > Vespertilionidae > Eptesicus > Eptesicus fuscus. The sequence continues at coordinate 61,627,780 of NC_072477.1, forward strand.
CATGGGAATCAGTTTTAACAGCAATCTTCATGACACTATTTCATTTATGGTTCCTATAAAACATGGCAATAGTTCAATTTCTGTATGTAAACACAATTTGAAATTTAGCAGAAAATTAAAGTATTGGGAAATGAGCTTTCTCGCTTTTTTAAATGGGCATCTAATAAGATCCATTTACTTCACTGATATTGTTTCTAGTGATTAAGTTAAGTTTTAGTGTTGCCTGAAGTGTTTCTCTGGTGGCAAATGATTGAGAAAATAATTACAATGGGCTATGTCTCTGACAGAGTCTATAAACACAGGAATGGCAGCACATGATTAAATTTATGTTTAGGTTGTGGAAATCATTGCTGCTTAAGAACAGAACAAGTGTATTGATCTTCAAGGGTAAAGTAAGGCAAAATGAAAGGAATAATTAAATCTGGCGGTATTGGTGTTTTCATCCATAGAACTACAATTATACAAATTACACATTTCCTCACCTTGCCCCTCCTTCCTGTCCCTTTTAGGTTTGCATTCAAGACCCCCTGAGCAAATGTTATGAAAAGGGTTTTGTTTTCTTTTGCCTTGCCACGTTAGTCTGCTTTGAATAGAGAAAAGCCCTGGACTGGTCCCTGAATTATCTTGTAATCCCTGTAGGGTCGGGGCAAAATAACTGGAGCTGTGACACTTTAGGATGAAAAAAAAAAAAATCCTATGGGTTCAAGCCAAGCTTTGTTTGAGATGAAAAACTCAGCCTTCCTTTTCTAGCAACCCTCATCTATTGGATTTTGCCTAAAATGTCTAGAAGAAACTTAGAATGTATAAGGAGTTCTGAGAGCTAAATACTTTCTTTTCTAAAATTCCCTTTAATTGGAAAAATGTCTAAGCTTGGAGGGAAACATTGCCTCCTGGAGATTATGAGTTCAAGAGTCCTTGTTTGAACACCAGCATCTCCCTTGCCAGACTCTACTTGGTGTGTTCTCCAGGCTCTACCTCTGAGCACTGTTCACTCCCTTATACTTGCTCATATGTTGCATTTTCATTTTGCTTCTGCCTGTTCCTCATGGTAATCTGATTGAGTGCCAGTCTGCCTCTGCACATATAGGTCCATACACTATGGTGTGAGACCTGTGTGATGCTAAATTCACTACAGCCACACACACTTTATGTTTGCTCAAACCTTGCATTATGATGTCATTTTCTATCTCTTCACACTTCTCTTGCATCTGGTGATAACTCCATTAACCTCCTCTATAAATGAGTGTTTCTCAAAATGTATTTCATTCATGTAATCCCTCATCATGTCCCATGAAAAGTAAGCCATGGAAAAACAAGTTTGAGAAATGCTGTGTAATCTAGCCATGTACTGTCGAATATCAAAGCCACTCATTGCACATGGCTGTTGAGCTCTTCAGATAGGCGTAGTCCAAATTGAGGTGTGTTGCAAGCTGGAAGTACACACTGTATTTCAAACACTTATTATGGGGAAAAATGTAAAATATCTCTTCTCATTCATAATTTTATGTTGGTTATATATTAAAATTATCTCATTTTAGATATACTAGGTTAAGAAAATATATGATTAAAATTAATTTGAGTGCTTTAATTTTTCATGTACCTGCTGGAAATTTTAAAAATAATATGTGACTCACATTATACTTCTACTGGAGTGCACTGCTCTAACCCCCCTTAAAAATCTACCATTTTAAAGTACATAGTAAAATTTCTGAGAGGCATTACAGTAAGGAATCCTGCTTACCATTGTTAAAACTAGCCAACAGACACAGGAAAAGATGCTCAACATCACTAATCATCAGGGAAATTCAAATTAAAATCACCAGGGGATATTAGCTCAAACCTGTTAGAATGACTACTATCAAAAAAGACAATAGATAAGTATTAGTGAGGATGTTGAGAAAAGGTAACTCTTGTACACTGTTGGTAGGAATGTAAACTGGTACAGCCAATATGGAAAGCAGTATGAAGATTCCTAAAAATAAAACTACCATTTGATTCAGCAATCTTACATCAGGGTATATATCTGAGGAAAACGAAATCACTATCTCAAAGAGATATTAGCACCACCATCCCCATTGCAGCATTATTTACAATAGCCAAGACATAGAAACAACCTAATTACCCATTGACAAATGAATGGATAAAGAAAATGTGATATATACACACACATTGAAATATTACTTAGTCATTAGAAAAGGACTTTTTTCCATTTGCAACAACATGGATGGAACTTGAGTATCGAAGTGAAATAAGTTAGACAAAAAAATAAATACTGCATTATCTCACTTATATGTGGAATCTAAAAAAGACAAAACATATAAACCGAGATTATATTGGTGATTGCCAGGGCTGAGTTGTGGGGGGAAATGGGGAAGTGTTGGTGAAAGGGTACAAAATTCCAGTTATAAAATGAATAAGTTCTAGGGATCTAATTTACAGTATAGTAACTAGAGTTAACAATACTACATTGTATACTTGAAAGTTACTAAGACAGTAGATGCTAAATTTTGTATACACACACACATACACACACACACACACAAAGATTATGTGACATGCTGGATATGTTAACTAACCTTATCCTATCTAATAAAAGAGTAATATGCAAATTGACCATCACATCAAGACACAAGATGGCCGCCCCCATGTGGTCAAAGATGGCTGCCCCCATGTGGACACAAGATGGCCACCACAAGATGGCCTGCAGGGGAGGGCAGTTGTGGCTAGTTAGGGGTGACCAGACCAGCAGAGGAGGGCAGTTGGGGGTGACCAGGCTGGCAGAGAAGGGCAGTTTGGGGGACCAGGCCTGCAGGGGAGGGCAGTTAGGGGTGACCAGGCTGGCAGGAGAGGACAGTTAGGGGCAACCAGGCCTGCACGGGAGGGCAGTTGGGGGGGACCAGGCCTGCAGGCAAGGGCAGTTGTGGGCAATCAGGCTAGCAGGGAGGGCAGTTAGGGATGACTGGGCCAGCAGAGGAGGGCAGTTGGGGGGGACCAGGTTAGCAGGGGAGGGCAATTGGAGGCAACCAGGCCAGCAGAAGAGGGCAGTTAGGGATGACCAGGCCAGCAGGGGAGGGCAGTTAGGGGTGACCAGGCTGGCAGGAGAGGACAGTTAGGGGCAACCAGGCCTGCAGGGGAGGGCAGTTGGGGGGGACCAGGCCTGCAGGGGAGGGCAGTTAGGGGCAATAGGGTCAGCCAGGGAGCAGTTAGGCTTTGATCAGGCTGGCAGGGGAGTGGTTAGGGGGTGATCAGGCTTATAGGCAGAAGCAGTTAGGGGCAATCAGGCAGAGGCAGGCGAGCAGTTGGGAGCCAGCAGTCCTGGATTGTGAGAGGGATGTCCGACCGCCCGTTTAGGCCCAATCTTGGTGGTATCGGGCCTAAACGAGCGGTCGGACATCCCTCAAGGGGTCCAAGATTGGAGAGGATGCAGACTGGGCTGAGGGACACCCCCCCCCAGTGCATGAATTTTGTGCTCCAAGCCTCCAGTTGTAGTAATAATCATTTCACAATATATACATGTTTCAAGTCATCATCTTGTACACCTTAAATTTACACAATGTTATATGTCAATCAACCTATATAATAAAAGTCTAATATGCTAAGTGTCCAACTGTTTGTTCGAACATTCGATCAGTCTCTATGATGCGCACTGACCACCAGGGTGCAGGCACTCTGACCAGTAGGTTAGCTTGCTGCTGGGGTCCATCCTATAGGGACTGGGCCAGATGGGCCGGACTTGTCCTGGAGCCCTACCATGGTCCCTCCGTAGCTACGATAGTGCACTGGTGGGGTCCCTCGGCCTGGCTTGTGACCTCTCACAATGCGGGATCCCTAGGGGATGTTAGAGATCCAGTTTCAGTCTGATCCCTGCAGGCCAGGTTGAGGTACCCCACTGGTGCACAAATCAGTGCACCAGGCCTCTAATATCTTAATAAAGCTGGACTAAAACCTTATATTTACTGAAACGCTTTGACTATTTTCACATAACAACTATTCAGAATCTCCAACAACTAGTAGTCTTAAAAACCCACTTTGGCAAAACCCACTTACTGAAAGGCCTGGCTTTTAGTAAGAAACAGAGGGTATGGGTTAGATGGAACTAAAATCGACCTGTCTAGTCCAGATTCTACAAACTTATCCGGTATCCCTGACATAAATATAAATGAACTACTTGCATTTTCAGTGATTATTTTTGTCAAAAGAGCTAAGGGGAATTCAAATTCATAAATCTGCAGATGGTTGTTCTCTGCCATGGACATTAACATTCATTCAGGATTTGTCAGTGTTAAATACATAAGTAAATGTAATGACTTAATGGCATAGAGAATAAAATTTCTATTATCTCCATAATCATAAACATGAACTTAAAAAATTTGGTCTGTTGACATCCTGAATCATGGGAAAGAATGAGAGTAAAAATCATGGTAAATAGGACTAAGAGAGAACCAAGTTGAGCCCACCATTTTAGTGTGCTTAGCCAAACGCTCTGATATTTGGAAGGTATCATACAAGTATGCCAAGTAATAATAATAAGTAGTAACTATTTTGGGAGCATTTTTTATACCCCAGGACTTTGCTGAACACTTTATTAGCCTCATCTCATTCAATCCTCACAATACCTTGATTAGTTAGAGACATATTCTCTCCATTTTACACACAAGGAAACTGAAGTTTAGAAAGGTTAAGTTGCTCAGGATTTCATAGCCAATAATTTGTGAAGTTCTTAGCCCAGAGTTTACATTATAACCACTATGGCATATTATAAGGTGGTATATGCATGCATAAACCTTCCAGGGCAAATCCCCAAGGATTAAAAGGGAACTCTATTATAAATCCTATTATACTTTTGTGAAATATAATAGTAAGAAGGTCTAGTAGTGGTCATTTGTTACCTGCAGCTAAGCCGCTTTTAGATGTTTAGTAAGGGTTTCATCATATAAGACTTAATAGAAATTATAGCTCATTTCTGTGTCATGCAGAAGCTGTACTCACATACTCTTTAGAAGATTTGAATGTTCCTGGAGCAAGTTTCCCTACAAAGGAAATTTTAGGAAAGGTCTACACATTTGGAAATAAAGTGACATCTATTTGAGAAAATTATTAGACTCTTTTTTAGAGTCAGCTTTTACTTGTATTTAAATGCCTGATCACAGATCATTAATTAATGCCTGATCATGGATTTAAATGCCTGACCATATGATCTGAGCAATTCATTGTAAACTGGGTTCTATCTAATACACAAGCCATAAAATCAGGAAGGCCCTTAATCACCCCATTGTCAGGTGGAAAGGATACATAGAAGTTCTGGCTTAAGCAAGTTATGAAAGCACAGTTCTTTTATATAAGCATGAATCTTCCTCTCCAGTGCAACTAACCTTGCCAGGTAGTCAACCCTCCTTCAAGCCAAACCTATGGATCAATTCCTAGATTAGTTGATGGAGAAGGAAAACCAGCTGATTTACATATGGTGTCAGGTTAGGTTCTTCAGAAATAGATACTGAGATAGAGTTTGAAATGCAAACCATTTATTAGTCTTGAACACCTGAGAAATGAAGGGACGAAGAGCAGGAGTGAGAAGAAGAAAGTCAAGTGGTTATAGAGGAACAACCAAACTCAGGGAACCTCATGGGGAACTCTACAGCACATTCATCAACAATGTCCTGCATTGAGCCAAAATAGCCACACCTTTAGGTTTTCACCTCTATCAGCCATTCAGTGTGTGCTGTCCTGGAAGGTTATGCCCTTGAGCAAAGGAGCTTTTATGAATGAAGCAAACCCTGGAGGAGCTAGCAGTTGGAGCCTCTCAGATGACAGATGAGGCAACTAGTCCTCCTGAAAGGGTTACAGAAAACCCTACTGGTGGGGCAGAACTTTGAGTGGTACATCTGACTGTTCCCTTTTCCTTGAAGAATATATAACCTGAGTGAAGGCTCTTCATTCTGACATGACAAAATTGGAAGATTGGTGTCAAGGAGTTTTGATGCAGCATGGATGGACCTCCTGTAATGGGCTCAAAATGGGAGAACTTTGGTTCCATTGTAAATGTGCATCAAAAGTCCTCCTTAATGGAGAAGACTCCTAATTATCATGTGGAAAAGATCCTCTCTTTGTGCATATTGGTCAGCCTCTTTCCACAGTCACTGCAACTTCTGCTAAACAGGCTCAAAAGCAAAGTGGCCTTGGTGTCAAGAATAAAGGTTATGCCAAAACCGGTTTGGTTCAGTGGATAGAGCGTCAGCCTGAGGACTGAAAGGTCCCGGGTTCGATTCCGGTCAAGGGCATGTACCTTGGTTGCGGGCACATCCCCGGTGGGGGGTGTGCAAGAAGCAGCTGATCGATGTTTCTCTCTCATCGATGTTTCTAACTCTCTATCCCTCTCCCTTCCTCTCTGTAAAAAATCAATAAAATATATTTTTTAAAAAAAAAGAATAAAGGTTATGCAGAAGCTCAACATTATGGACCTCACCTCCCCAAGGCTGACCTATTTACTTCAGTGATCAATCAGTTGGCAGCAGGTATCCAGTATGGGGTACCATATCAGGGGAGCCAGCCATCAATTATGCTCAATCCTTGTCATCATGGAAGGGACGGCAATTCACATTTTTATCTGATGATTATTTGGCTTTCCCTGCTCATCGCGCTCATAGCATCACCATCTGAGGAATCACACAATGCTTTATTTAACATTGTAGTGCACAACAAACATACTTCTAAGAAACAGGAAAAGAGGCAAAGACAATGGACTTAGAAATGCATTCTCTAAAAAACAGTTAGATACGTAAAACAATCAGACAGCCTATTAAAGACTAGGGCACTGCACCAGTAGCAAATTTTCTGAACTATTAACAGTGGTCGGCAAACTTATTAGTCAATAGAGCCAAATATCAACAGTACAACGATTGAAATTTCTTTTGAGAGCCAAAATTTTTAAACTTAAACTTCTTCTAAATGCCACTTCTTCAAAATAGACTCACCCAGGCAGTGGTATTTTGTGGAAGAGCCACACTCAAGGGGCCAAAGAGCCACATGTGGCTCGTGGGCTGCAGTTTGCCAACCACGGACCTAAGATATAATGCTATTTTTCCCATCACTGGAATATATGGGTCTTTGAACCAAAGGTTGAAAGTGGGAGAGTCTCATTTTAGTATTCGACCTAGTGAACTAACGATCCTCTTGAAAATTTTTGCTTCCCTTGCCCTGTAAATTTGGATTACAGTTCTCAATCCCAAATAATGACATGTTTCCATCAGCCCATGGAGCTCTTATCTGGTCTGACTACTAATAAAATTGCAGCTGCAGAATGGGAAAGAGGGGAGAATGGATAGAACTTATCAAATCCTCCATAATTCTATTGTTAGTAGTAAAATTTAATGGAAGATAATAGCAAATCTGTACAGGAGCACCACAAAGCACTCAGACCCTTCAGTGATAATAGCTTGGTCAGGGAACCAGAACCAAGAGCGGTGGTGGCTGAAAGCAAAAGGCATATAGAAGAATTGTTAATAAAAGAGAAAAATCAAGACTAATTATGGTCTTGCCTGACTGATGTTGCTCAGTAGTTGAGTGTCAACCTCTGAACCAGAAAGTCATGGTCCGATTCCCAGTCAGAACACATGCCCAGGTTGCAGGCCTGGTTGGGGGTGTGCAGAAGGTAGCTGATCAATTATTCTCTCTCATCATTGATGTTTCCCTCTCTCTCTCCCTCTCCCTTCCTAATTATTGTCTTTAAGCCAGCTTTGAAGATGAAAACTACAGATCTTTTCTATATTTATCCCCCTATGTTATATATAATTATATTTTAATTATTTTATTTTTATTTCCTTTCCCTTTCCCCACTACTCTGTATACATGTTCTAGTGGTAGTGAACTTTCCAATCTAGTCTATATGTTACAGTGAGACTTATGACAGAGCTAAAGGGGAACGAACATCACACAGAGATCTTGGGATGTTGCTGGCACTGAAGATTATGAATTTTACTCCACTTGGGAAGAGGAGAAGAGTGTTTGCACTTGTATGTGAAATTTTTGTATCATGTTTATGAAAGCACTTTTTAAAGTTCAAGTATTTCTACTATAAGAGAACTGCACATTCCTGAAAACCTCATGTCCTACAAATCATTTACAAACAATTACAGGGCTTAACAGAAAAAAAAAATAGATTGGGCAAACACTCAAAGCCTGTGCAGATTTGTAACCAGACCAATAACAAGTACAATAATTATTCTAGCTCAGTTTTTTAAAGAGGTTATCATTCTTAATAAATACTATATATTGTCTTAAAATTTACTTCTTTTTAAGTGGGTCATCTATGAAAAAGGGTTGAGGCTGCTGATCTATGCCCACAAGAACACACTGCACGAAGATTGGGCAGAGCCACACAGTGAGCGCTTGTTGGGCGGAGCACATGCCCAACATAAAACAGGAGGGGGAGTGTGACTGGGCACCGTGTACAGCACTGGGCTCCTCTATGGCTTCCTATGTTCAGCTGCATGAGCATTCACTAGTTATTGCTCGATGACACAAAACATTTCTACACTGAGAAAAGTCGTAAATGGAACAATGCAACTTCTGTGTTATGTTGATATCATTCCCTTATGAGTGAATCCTGGAAGCCCATTTCTTCATAGACACACACTTATCAGAGCAGGCTGTGTAAGTAGGAACAGAAGGGTACACAGTTACCCAGCCACTATAGTGGACATTTGTCGCTGGGGTTGTGCTGTATGCCCATAACATTCTTAAGTTTGGAGAATTCCACCACGGAAACTGAAAATGTCAGGCATTCACTTTCCTGGCTTCTCTTTTACCTAGACCCCGGCACACTACCTAGGCTCAGCGGCTGACAGACCCACAGGAGGTTCTAAACCAGGACTAATAATGCAAAGAAGCAGAGACTGAGGAACTCTTCCAGGTGATAAAGACAGCAACTGCAGCAAGATCAGGTCACTCAGGGCAGGCAGCAGCGGTCGGTGTGAAGGTGGCAGCCTCCAGTATCCTTACCAGATGTATTTCCAGGGCAAGCTGCAGGGTCTGTGCTTGTGCCTGCAACATAGATGCCCTTGCTGCTCCGATAGTAATTTGGAACATTGTTTCTTGCTGTTTAGACTTGAATCTGGCTCTCTGGCTTTCTGAGTGATACTTTCAGCTACTTCCTATCCTTTAATGAAATTCTTTCCCTGCTTAACTAAGACAGGATAGCATCTGTAGCTTGCAACTAAGAGCCCTGATTGTCACAGACTGCGAACAACTTAAGAGGAGGAACTGTGCCTCTTATCACTGAATCCAGAGTTCATAACCTTGCACCTGGAAGGCAGGAAGTGCTCAATAAATGCTTGTGTGAATAAATGAAGAGATGATGCGACTGCAAGAAATTAATTTGCTCTTAAAGCAATGAGGTACAAGTAATTCAAGTAACTAACACATTAAAACTAGAATAGCATTAAGGTACTAATATGATCCTAATAATAAATATTATAAGAAACATTAATATTTTTTCTAAATATTTCTACGTAGCACAAATGATTGGAAGTACCACCATTTTATCTTAGCTAACCATTTCATGTCAGACTTGTATTAAGAAAAGTAAAATAGGTCTCGAATTGTTTTTTTTGGGTTTTTTTTTCTGCCTGGTGCTAAGATGTTTGCCATAAATACCTTTGTTATGCTCTCTGCTCCCTGACATTCTCTGCTGCCAACCTTGGTCATTTTTACTAATTATTCAGACTCCACTACGTAGAGAATTCCACTATGGAAACTGAAAATGTCAGGCATTCACTTTCCTGGCTTCTCTTTCACCAAACCCAGGCACACTACCTAGGCTCAGCGGCTGACAGACCCACAGGAGGGTCTGTCATCTAAAGAGCAGTGACTCACCTCAAATTGTATAGCATTCTGTGCAAAATTTAGCTGTAATCTACAACCCTGAATACTTCAACCTCGCTTCTGATATTTCCAGAGAGGTAAAACAACTAAAAAACAGAGTGTTGAGGGGTGATGGAAATTCATGATAGAATAGTTAAGGAGAAGGAAGAAGAGAGATCATTATAGGTTACAAAAAGTTGATATTTACATGCAGTATTTCCTTGTGTTGTTTTTTTTTTCTTTTCTTAGGTTTAATGACTGAAAATTAAGCAGATTTAACCCAAGATATTTAATGGCTCATGGAGTCCTCCCTCAATATTCCAAACAGAAAAGTTTGGACAAGTATTAAGAAGCCTACCTCTCAGATCTCTAGACCTAAAAAGGTCAAGGTAAGAAGCCAAGGTTATAAAGGAATATGAAATGGTGTGTTAGACTACAGGACATATACTGACCTACCCTTTGGCATTGTAACCAATAACATGTGCCTAGATGGCCCTTGATTGGCTTTTTTGTTTCACAAAAAGAGAGTTGCTATTATTTTAGTCTTGACAGCAAAAAAAATAAAATAAAGTGGGGGGGAGGAAAAAAAATACATATATACACACAACATACTTTTCTTCAAGCTTTTTTCTTTTCCCTCATAAAAAGTAAAGTGATATAAGAGAGGAAATACATGGATAAATATAATGTATTCCTTTTGTATTTGGGTTTTTAAAAAAATCACTAGTAGTTCTGTGCCTCCATTGGTTCTTTCCCATTGTGTTTCTGTCTGTTGTTTTTGTTCGGTGGGAGTGGGGAAAAGAAGGGATCCTAATATATGGTGGCAGGAGATTTGACTTTGGGTGGTGGGTATGCAGTGCAATATACAGATGTTGTAACATACAGACCCACACCTAAACCTACATGGTCATGTTGCCCAATGTCCCCCCCAATAAACTTAACTTAAAAAAAAAATCAAAAGGCATCACTTTGTTCCTACCAGCCTAGGCTGAAAGGTGTTTTAGTTAAACAATTTCCAAGGCTTTGTTCTATATGTAAATGTCTTAGATTGCTATGAAAAACAGAGAAGTAAAAGAAGGAAAAGGCCTACTGTCTCTCCTCGCATAACTGACAGTCAATTTCTACTCTACTTTTCATTTTAAAGTGTTCTGATTGAGCCTGTTTCCAGTGCATTAACTTGGGAGAGCTATTACATTCGAACGGGTTCCATGCTGGCAAACTGCATTTTGGAATCACCAAGGGTCCCTTGATGCTTTGCTGTCAGCTGACTAAATTAGTCTCCATTGCTATTGTTCTACACTTGGCTTGATGGATGCATTACCTCACACTCTTGAACTCTAGGTGTTATTATAGACTCTGAGGAATGGCATGGGGTTCACATTCGAAGTGAAATGGGCCCAAGAGCCCACTTAGCAAATACTCATGCTGTAAGTGTATTCCTTGGACTTTGGTCATTTCTCTGATACCAAGGAATCTCAAGGCGGTGATCTAGATTCAGCATTACTTGGGGGGAAAAATGCTTTCATTTTATGTGCAAAGTAGTAGGCTGAGTACCAAGGAACACCCAAAAGAAGCACAGGTCCCTATCTGAGTGGCAGACAATATAACTCCCAGAGAATTTTAGAGAATAAACCAGTCTGGCTGGAGCAGGGGAGTAATGCTTCCTTATTCTACTAGAACCTGCCGTTCCTCCATCCAGATCCCATAGAATATCTTCTACCCATTCTGTGCATCTGACCCCAGTTTCTGTGCTTTGCTTCTAATGGTTTCCAACTGGAACTGTCCTCAGAGGACTGGCCCTGGGCCAGTGGAGCAGCTTTGCCTGCAAGTGCAGAGAATCACAAGTGCCTGGTAGTGTATACCGCCCACACCTCCCTCCTGGGAGAAACCCACAGCCAGTGATTAACTGGTGTGGGAGTATGAAAGTCCAGTCCTCTTGCATGGAGGCAGGACACTTGAGATGTAGTCTGCACTCCAGATCTCCTCATAGGATGAATCTGAGTCATGAACCCTTGTTCAGCTTTTTTCTCTTCCCTGTCCTTGCTATTTTCCCCTGAAAACACTTCTTAGTAAATCCCTTGCACAGGAGTCCTTGTCACAGGGGTTGCTCCTGAAGAATCTGATCTAATACATGCTATTGAGGGGTCTCTTCATTTCTGCCTAAAAGAGAGAGAATATTGGATTTGGAAGAGGGAAAAAGGCTCTATTCCTAAGAAGGCAGAATGCATAACATGAGAAAACACCCAGGCTGGTGTCAGGAACTGGTGTACTGAAGTACAACAAACTACAAATGATGGCTGGATTTAAATATATATAAGGAAGAAAAAAGGTCACATCTCTTCAATTCATCTTTACATTCCCTGCCAGAGTGAGCTTTTTCAAAACAAATTCCCCTTCTTAAAACTCATGGTTTAATATATTTGTTTCCTCCCAGAAAACCTGGGAGATAAAATTATAAGTACTCATCTTAGGTTTAAAAATATGCAAGAGGAATTCTATTAGGAGACCCAGATGAGAGAGTTTCTCTCTGGCCTCTCCTGCGGTATGGACAAGTGATTGCCCTACAGCCAAGGAACATAGGCAAATTAAAACTCTCCAGGTTTTTGTTATAAACATGCCTAACAGTGAATGCTAAAAATAAAATCAATTTTAATTAAACAAACCCTCAAACCACAATTATTGTTTAATCTTTAGAACGGCATCCAAGGACCTTTAAAACCTGGCCCCAAACTGTGTTTCTAGCCTTCTCTTCTGCCATCTTCCTCCGTGCACATAATTTATTGATCCTTTATTGCGCTCCTTGCCATTATTTGAACATGCTGTATAATTTCACACTCTAATTTTTGCTCTGCTGATCCTTGAAATGCCCATCTACCCATCTCTGACTGATAAACTTCTCATATTTCAATACCCAGCTCAAATTTCATATTCTGTGTTACCTTATCCTACATTTTCATGCAATTTATCATTTTTTTCTCTGTTTTGATCATACTTGGAATATACCCTCCATATAGCACTGGTTCCCAATGTGGGGCACACGCCCCACAGGGGGGCAATTTGATTTTTAAGGGGAGCAATTCGAGAATGAGTTATTAACAGTGATTTTTTTTTGCATTTCTTATGGTTCTAGTGGCCTCATATACAGTATATAAATATATATTGTGACATATATGCATTTCAGTTCTCTATTATATGTTTTGAAACTTTATTTGCTATTTTTTCATATAACTTCATATTATTATTATTATTTTTAATAATTTCTTACTGATTTCTTCCTCAGTACTTCAGCTGTCCTTTCGCTCTTTTATTTTTCTCTTTCATGAATGCCATGTTCTTCAGAAGCTTGTTTAAACCAAGTTAATGGCCTTTTAGGCTTCTTCCATGTGAATAGGAGTTCACTTTCTAAATAATAAGAAGTATATGTCATGGTGAGCGGGGGGGTGAGGCAGCACCAGGATTTTAGAGATGCTTAGGTGGGGCCTGACCAAAAAAAGTTGAGAACCACTGACCTAGAATATTACTTTTAAAAGCAGACAACAATGGGATCCTGGAGAAATGTGTTTATTTCATCTTTGTTTGTCCTCCCATTGTAGTGCCTGACCCATGCCTAAACTCTCTATAAAAATGTCCATGGAGTTTTTAAATTAATTGAATAAATTTGAATTAATAAGGTCAAATCAAATTGCAAAAGCCCTTGGATGGTAAACTTACTTGAAGTGTAGCTTAAATATAAGGTGAAACATTTGAAATTCTTTAAGGGAATGCAACAAAAAAATGTGTTAAATGCCCGGTGAAATAATAAAACCATCACTATTTGCTCCCTGACTCTAGCCTGTCCTAACACCCAACCAGATTGTGCAGTATGTTTCCAGCAGCATTAGCCAGGGGAGCAGATGCCCAAACTGGCCACGACCAGTATGATTAGTTGGAGCAATTCCTCACTTCAGAGAGTCATCAACAGCTTTGAGAAATAGTTTTCTAAAAACATAATGGTTCTAGGACTGTGAAATATGCCGTTAGTATTTTAATGGGGAGTTGAATCTATAGATTGAATCTATAGATTGAATCTATAGATTGCTTTGGGTAGTATGGACATTTTAATGATGTTGATTCTACCAATCCATGAACACGGTATGTTCTTCCATCTGTTCATGTCTTCCTCTATCTCTTTTTTCAGTGTCCTATGGTTTTCCGTGTATAGGTCTTTTATCTCCTTAGTTAAGTTTATTCCTAGGTATCATAATTTTTTTTGGTGCAATGGTAAATAGGATTGCTTTTTTAGTCTCTCTTTCTGTAAGTTCATTATTGGTATATAGAAATGCCATAAATTTCTTGGCATTAATTTTGTATCCTGCTACATTGTCAAATTCATTTATTAAATCTAATAATTTTTGATGGAGTCTTTAGGGTTTTCTATGTACAGTAATAATGTCACCTGTGAAGGACAGTTTTACTTCTTCTTTTCCAATTTGGATGTCTTTTATTTCTTCTTCTTGTCTGATCACAATGGCTGGAACTTCCAGTACTATGTTGAACAGGAGTGGTGAGAGTGGGCATCCCTATCTTGTTCCTGTTCTTAGGGGAAATGGTTTTAGTTTTTGCCAATTGAGTATGATGATGGCTGTGGGTTTGTCATATATGGCTTTTATTATGTTGAGGTATAAACCTTCTATTCCCACCTTGCTGAGAGTTTTTATCAAGAAAGCGTGTTAGATTTTGTCAAATGCTTTTTCAGCATCAATTGATATGACTATGTGATTTTTATCTCTGAATTTGTTTATGTGATGTATCACGTTTATTGATTTGTGGATATTGTATCATCCTTGCATCCCCAGGATAAATCCTACTTGGTCATGGTGTATGATCTTTCTAATGTAATGCTGGATCCAATTTGCTAGAATTTTGTTGAGGATTTTGGCATCTATGTTCATGAGGGATATTGGCCTTGTAATTCTCTTTCATTGTGTTGTCTTTATCTGGTTTTGGTATTAGGGTGATGCTGGCTTCATAGAAGGAGCTTGGAAGTGTTCCTTCCTCTTGAATTTTTTGGAATAGTCTGAGGAGGATAGGTTTTAGTTCTTCCTTGAATGTTTGGTAAAACTTCCCTGTGAAGCCATCTGGCCCTGGGCTTTCGTTTGCTGGAAGGTTTTTTATGACTGCTTCAATTTCTTCCATAGTTATCAGCCTATTGAGATTTTTAGAATCTTCCTGATTGAGTTTTGGAAGGCTGTATTCTTCTAGGAATGTGTCCATTTCCTCCAGGTTGTCTAGTTTGTTATAATAGAGTTGTTCATAGTATTTTTTTAACAATCCTTTGTATTTCTGCGGGGTCTGTTGTTATTTTGCCTCTTTCATTTCTGATTTTGTTTATTTGGGTCCTCTCTCTTTGCTTCTTGGTGAGCCTGGCTAGAGGTTCATCAATCTTATTTATCCTTTCAAAGAACCAGCTCTTGGTTTCATTGATCTTTTGTATTGTTTGTTTTTTTTTTGGTCTCTATGTCATTTATTTCTGCTCTGATCTTTATTATCTCCTTCCTTCTGCTCACTCTGGGCTTTTATTGTTGCTATCTTTCTAATTCTTTGAGTTGTAGAATTCGATGATTTACTACCATTTTTTCTTGTTTTTTGAGGTAGGCATGTAGAGCTATAAACTTCCCTCTCAGAACTGCTTTCATTGTGTCCCATAGATTTTGGATTGTTGTGTTTTTATTGTCATTAGTTTCCAGGATGTTTTTAATTTCTTCTTTGATCTCTTTGGTAACCCAATCACTGTTTTAATAGCATGCTATTTAGCTTCCAAGTGTTTGAATTTTGGGGGCTGTTTTTATTGTAGGTTATTTCTAATATTATGCCATTGTGGTCTGAGAAAATGCTTGATATAATTTCAATCTTCTTGAATTTGGGGAGACTGCTTGTGTGTGGGAGCCCTTTTAGTGACAATGATCGGTTTCTGGCACTTGTGACCCAATATGTGGTCTATTTTTGAAAATGTCCCATGTGCACTTGAGAAAAATGTATATTCCGTGGCTTTGGGGTGAAATGTTCTGAAGATGTTAATTAAGTCCATCTGATCTAGTGAGTCAATTAGGATTGCTGTTTCTTTGCTGATTTTTTGTCTAGAGGATTTATCCAGTGATGTCAGTGGTGTATTGAAGTCCCCTACTATGATTGTATTGTTGTTGATCTCTCCCTTGATATCTTCCAGGAGTTTTTTTATGTATTTGGGTGCTCTTACATTATCAACAAAACAACAAGAAAGCCCACTGCATGGGAGAACATATTTGCCAATGTTATCACTGATAAGGGTTTAATCTCCAACATTTACAGGGAACTCATACAACTTAACAAAAGGAAAATAAACAACCCAATCAAAAAATGGGCAATGGACCTAAATAGATACTTTTTGAAAGAAGATAGAAGGAAGGCAAGAGGCATATGAAAACATGCTCAAAGTCACTAATAATCCAAGAGATACAAATTAAAACAACAATGTGGTACCATCTCACACATATCAGAATGGCTATCATCAACAAATCAACAAACGACAAGTTCTGGCGAGGATGTGGAGAAAAAGGAACCCACGTGCACTGCTGGTGGGAATGCAGACTGGTACAGCCATTGTGGAAAACAGTATGGAGTTTCCTCAACAAACTAAAAATGGAACTCCCATTTGACCCAGTGATCCCACTTCTAGGAATATATCGCAAGAAACTAGAAACACCAATTAGAAAGGATATATGCACCCCTATGTTCATAGCAGCACAATTCACCATAGCTAAGATTTGGAAACAGCCTAAGTGCCCATCAGTAGATGAGTGGATTAAAAAACTGTGGTACATCTACACAATGGAATACTACACTGCAGTAAAAAAGAAGGAGTTCTTACCATTTGCAATGGCATGGATGGAACTGGAGAGCATTGTGTTAAGTGAAATAAACCAGTCATAGAAAGATAAATATCACATGATCTCACTCATTTATGGAATATAATGAACAACATAAACTGATGAACAAAAACAGATCCAGAGACAGAGAAACATTGATCAGACCATCAAACCTCAGAGGGAAGGTAGTGGAGGGTGGGGTTAAGGGGTAGAGATTAACTAAAGGACTTGTATGTATGCATATAAGCCTAACCAAAGGACACAGACAACAGGTAGTGAGGGCATGAGTGGGGGGACTGGGGGGTAATGGGGGAATAAGGACACATATGTAACACCTTAATCAATAAAGAAATTTAAAAAAAATAATGGTTAAAGATGAGGAGTTGAAATCAGAGAGATTTGGATTAAAATACTGACATTGCCAATTATAATTGTGTAACTTTTGGCAAGTTCTTTTTCATTAGTGAAATAGAGATAAAGGCACTGACCTCATACCATTGTTGTAAACACTAATGTTCTGCCTTGAATATTAGGTATTATAAATAGTTACT